>NC_079396.1:27827236-27919736 GCF_029220125.1 Pseudoliparis swirei
ACGCACAAAACAATATCTTGTTTCTGTGTGCGTGAGATTACACACGGATGCATGATCCAGACACACACACACACACGCACACACACACTTGATGGCCCTAGATTACCTGCAGGAGCTTCTTATCTGCGAAGGCCATGATTCCCTCGAAGATGATAACGCTGGCTCCATACACGGTTTTCTGTGGAAGGGGACGGACACACACACACACACACACACACACACACACACACAAACAGACACACACGTTGCAGGTCATTATTACTGAAAAGCGTAAAGGAGGATAAATTACAACAAGAGAAACTGAGATTATCGTGACTTTAGTGTGTATTTTGGTGTGTGTGTGTGTGTCCTCACCCACTCCTTCTGCCGCCCGTGGGTGGTGAAGTCGTACACGGGGATCTTCACGCTCTTGCCCTGCTTGAGTTTGCGCAGCGTGTGGGTCAGCAGGTCGAAGTCGAAGGCGTCCGGGTGGTCGAAGTTGTAGTCGTTGCTGGCGGCCAGAGTCTGCTGATCCGGGGTCAGCACCTGCAGGGATCGGCGAGGACGCTCAGCTTCATGCTTTTGACAGGACTTTCACATAATATTAAAAATAATGATAATAATAATGATAGTCATAATTAAATAATAATTAAATAATAAATCCAAAATGTTTTTTGAAATAATAATAATTAAATAAATATTTTTTAATAATAATAATTAAACAATGAATGCTAAATGTATTTATTAAATACAAATAATTAAACATTAACTAAAAAACATTATTTTAAATAATAATAATTAAACAATAAATACATATCTGTTTAATAATAATAATTTAAAAAATAATGCAAAATGTGTTTTTTTAATAATAAGAATTAAACAATGAATGCTAAATGTTTTTTTAATTATAAAACAATAAATAAATAAAACATTTAATAATAGTTAAATAATTAATGCAAATTTTTTGGGGGGGAATAATAATAAAAAATATTTTAAAAAAATATTTCTTTAATATTAATAATTAAACAATAAATGCTAAAACACTTTTTTATAATGAAACAGAATAAAAAAATACTTTTTTTTATTTTTATAATAACGAAATGATGAATGCTAAATATTTTTTAAGATAATTAAATAATGAATGCAATTTCTTTTAACAACAATAATAATTAAATAATACGCAAACTAATTTTTTTCATATATTTTTAAAAGCACACAGGCTCAAATAATAGTTTGCTGAGGTTGAGATCGGATTAAACACTTCAGAGAGTCGAGAGCAGCAGAAATCAGGGGAACTAAATTTAGGAGAACATCATGCGCCACTGTGACGTCTGTACCAGGTGGTGTGTGTGTGTGTCTGTGTATTCGGCTGTTCCAGAACAACCCCCCCCCCCCCCTCAGTAATTACTCACTGGGGATAAAAAACCGGTGCAACAGGCTCGACTTGAGGACACCGGAGAACTCGAGGTATGAATTTGGAAAGTCACAGACAGAAATGTTTTGGACGCTTTGGGGAAACGCAACTCAGCAAACTGACCCCTCGACCCCTCGGCCCCTCGCGAGCCCCCCACAGCCCCCCCCCCCATACACACAAGATCCCCCCCCCCCCCTGAACCGGGATTACACACGGTGAAGACTCTACAGGTGAAGAGGGTCAAGAAATGAACTCGTCGACGTGAAACTTCACCATCGAGAGGAATATTTGGTGCACTACAAGTTTTATTTAATGTTATATTTAAATATGTAAATGAGGCGCGATCTAACGGTAACTTTTGGTGAATTTGGGAGAAATCAACGGACGAAAAGATTCAAGCAGATTTTGGTCGCCGTGACGACAGGAAGAAACGCGTCAAAATTCAGACGCGCTATATTACTCTATTGCAGACATGGGCAAACTACGGCCCGCGGGCCACATCCGGCCCGTTAGGCTTTTTAATCCGGCCCGCCGAACTTGTCCAAATCGCGACTTTGTTTACTTCCGGTGTGCGTTGGCGCGGAAAGTACTCGTCACACAAAACCCTTCACCATGATTTGTCAATCAGTTTGTCGGTCAACATTTTGCGAAAAAAACAACCAATGAACACTCAATAAATCACAAGGGACCCGCCCACCACACAGGTGAGGCTCATTTAGAAACAGCCGCAGTGATTTTGGAGAGCAGCGCGGAGCCTGGAGGGGCTGCAGAGCCACGAGGAGGAACACGCAGCCAGAAGAGAGCCACTTGGACCGGGTAAGAGTCTTTACTACACGTTACGTGTCACGGTGTCCGTCCCGGTGTCCGTAACTTGTGCGCGGTGTTGACTAGTCTTGTATTTTACAGAGAGGATTCACCGGCGCCTGCAGCTCCACCTGCAGCTCAACCTGCAGCTCCACCTGCAGCTCCACCTGCCCGGCCAGCAGAGAGCTCTCGTGACACGATGACCACTCCGCTCCTCCGCTCTCTCCACTGGTTACCGGTGGCTGCTCGCATCCGCTTCAAAACACTGGTTCTGGCGTACCGTGCTCTGAACGGATCGGGCCCCGTCTACATCCGGGATATGGTCACACCGTACACCCCGGCACGTTCGCTCCGCTCGGCAACAGCCATCGTCTTGTGCCTCCTGCACCTCGAGCTAATCGCTCTACATCCAGACTGTTTGCTGTCCTGGCTCCTCAGTGGTGGAACGAGCTCCCCACTGACATCAGGACAGCAGAACGTCTCTACATCTTCCGCCTGAGACTGAAAACACATCTTTAGACTATATCTGGATTAAAACACAGATTTGCACTTCAGTGGCACTGGCATGGCACTTATTGTGGTGCTTTTGTGGTTCTACTGAGTTGAGGAAGTGTTGCTTCCTGTGTTCTTGTTGTTCTTGGTTTGTACTCTAGGTTGAAATGCACTTATTGTAAGTCGCTTTGGATAAAAGCGTCTGCTAAATGACATGTAATGTAATGTAAAATGTTATTATAGTGAAGCCATATTGTAAATAGTCTGTCAATAGTTGTGTTCTGTTTTCTATTTCTCAACATGTATATAATGTAGAATTTTTTTATTTTTATGTACAATACATATTTATAAAAATAAAAAAATGTAATGGTCATTTTTTATTTGCACACACATGAAACTTTATCTGCAATATGAAGTCATTTCTCAGTCCCATCTTTATCATTTTGGTGAATGTGTGACAGACCACATCATTTTTACTAAAAAAATGTTAATACAAAATTTGGTTTTCCTCATTTATTCAATTCAGTTCAATTCAGTTCATTTGTAGAGCCTAATTTCACAAATTACAAATTTGTCTCTGAGTGCTTTACAATCTGTACATATGGACATCCCTGACCTTTGACCTTTGACCTCACATCGGATCAGGAACAACAGAGGAGGATCCCTCTCCAGGATGGACAGGTGCAATTACATGTATCTAGCATTGTATTCAGATATTTCACTGCTTTTGTGAACCTATGACCTTTGGTAAACCAATTTCAAACACCAAAACAGTTCGTCCACATGAGTAAAGGTGTGTTTTCAGAAGAGATATGAATAATTTTTAAAAATCGAACTTCAATTGTCAGCTTTAGGGTCATATTTTCTCGAGTAAAGCGCTGTCAGTCTGTTTGTGACGGGTTCATACACATGCTGACCAGATGACGCCGCACATCGCCCTCAATTTAAAGACCCCTTTCTAGTTTCTGCTGCAGGCAGGATATTTAATACAGTCTATCTCTCAGGACAATCCGTCCATTATTTTGCGGGGTTTAAAACAATTAGAAACTAGAATGGGCACTCGGTAGAGCGCATACCTTCGCATATCACAAGATTGGGCATTGAATTATGAACATTTTGGCATTAGTTGCATGCCAATTGGACAAAAATGTATCGTGCTATGGTAAAAAAAGAGTTTGACCTTTCCATGACCTTGACCTTGACCTTTGACCCGATTGATCCCAAAATCTAATCAAATGGTCCCCGGATAATAACCAATCATCCCACCAAATTTCATGCGATTCAAGAAAATTTTGACATGTTCATGACCTTTGAACTTGACCTTTGACCCGATCGATCCCAAAATCTAATCAACTGGTCCCCGGATAATAAACAATAATCCCACCAAATTTCATGCGATTCGGTTCAATACTTTTTGAGTTCTGCGAAAGATTTTGACCTGTTCATGACCTTTGACCTTTCACCCGATCGATCCCAAAATCTAATCAACTGGTCCCCGGATAATAAACAATCATCCCACCAAATTTCATGCGATTCGGTTCAATACTTTTTGAGTTTTGCGAATAACACGCATACAAATAAATAATAATAATAATCATTTATTTCTATAGCGCTTCTCAAGTCACCCGAAGTCGCTTTACAGAGTCCAGTAGTCATACACACACACAGTCATCCGGGTGGTGGTAAGCTACATCAGTAGCCACAGCTGCCCTGGGGCAGACTGACGGAAGCGTGGCAGCCAATCAGCGCCTACGGCCCCTCCGACCACCACCAACATTCATTCACATAATAAATAAATAAATAAACTAGAACGGGCACTCGGTAGAGCGCATACCTTCGCATATCACAAGATTGGGCATTGAATTATGAACATGTTGGCATTAGTTGCATGCCAATTGGATGAAAATTGACCGTGCTATGGTAAAAAAAAAATTTGACCTATCCATGACCTTGACCTTGACCTTTGACCCGATTGATCCCAAAATCATCCCACCAAATTGCATGCAATTCAAGAATATGTTGACCTTTTCATGACCTTGACCTTTGACCCGATTGATCCCAAAATCTAATCAAATGGTCCCAGGATAATAACCAATCATCCCATCAAATTTTATGCGATTCGGTTTAAAACTTTTTTTGTTATGCGAATAACACGCATACAAATAAATAAATACACGGCGATCAAAACATAACCTTCCGCATTTTCAATGCGAAGGTAATAACTAAATAAATAAATAAATACACGGCGATCAAAACATAACCTTCCGGCATTTTCAATGCGAAGGTAATTATTGAGCTTGAGTATTTCGTTGGGTAATAATTTGTTTTGAATGTTGAAAGTGATTCCATTGATCTCTTTCCAGTAAATGTTGATTACTTTAACTTTGCACCTTAAATTGAAATGTATAAAAAACAGACGCAATCTCCAGGTTTAATAAATGACATTGCGTGTCCAAATGCTCCTGGCCCGGCCCCTCGGTCACATGTTAGAACCCATTGTGGCCCGCGAGTCAGAAAGTTTGCCCACCCCTGCTCTATTGTCACACACACACACACACCTTGTAGAACGAGTCCATGGAGAGCAGCACGACCCACGGCACGTCCAGGGCCTCGATGATTTTTCGGGCCACCGTCGTCTTCCCCGACGCGCTGCCGCCGCACAGTCCTGCGGGGGGGGGTTAGCAACAAGTCGTTACGCAAGCGCCGCTGCGCGCTTGGCGGGAACGCCGCCCGTGCGAGAGATCAGTACAACGTGACCTTCTAAACACACAGAGGGCGAGGAGGGGTCCTCGGCTCCCCACGTGACTCCGGCAGCCGATCGGACGCCCTACCGATGACGAAGGCCTCCTTGGACTGCGCGCCGTGCTCGTTGTACCAGGGCGGCCGGCCCGCGGTGTAGATGGTCCTCTTGGAGGTGCGCAGCAGGGGCGGCTCCGACTTGCACTGGCTGGTGGTCCTCTTCCTCGGGGAGAGGCCCGGTCCGACGGGGGGGAGGAGCCTGTCCAGAGAGCCCTCGCCGCCGCCGCTGCAACACACACAACAACAACAACATCACTGTAAACAACGACTCCACATCAGGGGTGACAGAGGGATTTAGTCTTCTTATTCACACACACACACAGCCCCACACACACACACAGCCCCAGGTCCCACAATGCACTGCACGTCACTTCGGCCGACGACTCGGTCAAGCCGGTGAACTTCGGGCCTCCTGTCCGCGGTGCGCCGCGACCTTTGCTTCGACCTTTGCAACGATGCATTACGACGGATAGAAGAGGATAAAAAACCTCCTGGTAAACAAATGACGAGTTATGCAAAGCAGGCGCCGCTCAGGGGGAATTTGCTTCTATTCAAACCAAAACCCTCCGTCTGGATGACGAACGCCAAACTACAGGTTGCGTCGACCGAATCCTCTGATAAATTGAATGTTATTATAACGCACGTCTATTGTTCATCTGGTCACATGACGTCTATTGTTCATCTGGTCACATGGCGTCTATTGTTCATCTGGTCACATGACATCTATTGTTCATCTGGTCACATGGCGTCTATTGTTCATCTGGTCACATGACATCTAATGTTCATCTGGTCACATGACATCTAATGTTCATCTGGTCACATGACATCTATTGTTCACCTGGTCACATGACATCTATTGTTCATCTGGTCTCATGACATCTATTGTTCATCTTGTCACATGACATATATTGTTCATCTGGTCACATGACATCTATTGTTCACCTGGTCACATGACATCTATTGTTCATCTGGTCACATGACATCTATTGTTCACCTGGTCACATGACATCTATTGTTCATCTGGTCACATGACATCTATTGTTCACCTGGTCACATGACATCTATTGTTCATCTGGTCACATGACATCTATTGTTCATCTGGTCACATGACATCTATTGTTCATCTGGTCACATGACATCTATTGTTCATCTGGTCACATGACATCTATTGTTCATCTGGTCACATGACATCTATTGTTCACCTGGTCACATGACATCTATTGTTCATCTGGTCACATGACATCTATTGTTCATCTAGTCACATGACATCTATTGTTCATCTGGTCACATGACATCTATTGTTCACCTGGTCACATGACATCTATTGTTCACCTGGTCACATGACATCTATTGTTCATCTGGTCACATGACATCTATTGTTCATCTGGTCACATGACATCTATTGTTCACCTGGTCACATGACATCTATTGTTCACCTGGTCACATGACATCTATTGTTCATCTGGTCACATGACATCTATTGTTCATCTGGTCACATGACATCTATTGTTCATCTGGTCACATGACATCTATTGTTCACCTGGTCACATGACATCTATTGTTCATCTGGTCACATGACATCTATTGTTCATCTGGTCACATGACATCTATTGTTCACCTGGTCACATGACATCTATTGTTCACCTGGTCACATGACATCTATTGTTCATCTGGTCACATGACATCTATTGTTCATCTGGTCACAGCCGCTGATAGGAACAAGTCTGATTTTCCCAGCTGCTCCTGAACGCATCATCTCACTCTTCCGGTAAGCTTTGGTTGCCAGCTCAACAGCGAGCATGACTTCTTCTTCTCTCCCGCTCCCTCTTGCTCAGTGTGTCTCATGTATAGTTATCCCCCTGCCTCCCTTAATGATAACGATACATGCAACAAGTGTAGTTTATTTGCTAGGTTGGAGGCAGGTCTAAGTGGGTTAGATGCACGGCTCCGCGCTATCGAAGCTCAGACAGCTATGCTAGTTAGCCCGCCCTCTCCCGTAGTCGGCTTGGAGCTACAGTCAGCTGTTTGCTGTGCCCCGGTAACCGTGCAGCCGGATGGTTGGGTAACTGTTCGCAGGAGTCGAAGTCTACACAGAAGCCCACTGTGCACCTACCACTTCACGTTTGAACCAGTTTTCCTGCTCAGCGACACACCGCTGAGGAACACACCCTGGTTATCGGGAGCTCTATAGTCAGGAACGTGAAAATAGCGGCCACGGACTAGAGTCGTGTGCCTCCCGGGGCCAGAGCGGGCGACGTGGAGTCTTGTTTGAAGCTGCTGGCTAAGGATAAGCGGAGATACAGTCAGATTGTAATACACGCCGGTGGTAATGACGCCGAGCCGCCGCTCGGAACTCACTAAAATTAATGTGGAATCGGTGTGTGCTTATGCCAAGACGTTGTCGGACACCGTAATTTTCTCTGGCCCTCTCCCAAATTTGCAGACAGACGAATTGTATAGCCGAATGTCGTCTTTCAACCGCTGGCTGTCGAGGTGGTGCCCAGCGAATAATGTGGGCTACGAGACAACTGGAAGACTTTCTGGGGAAAACCTGATCTGATGAGGAGAGACGGCATTCATCCCACGTTGGACGGAGCGTCTCATTTCTGCGAATATGACCAAGTTGATCACCGGACTTAATCTATGACAACCCAGGGTTCAGATCAGGAACCGGGAGCAGAGTTGTAGTTTAACACCCTTCTCTGCTCTTCCATTCGAGCAGTTACCCACCCTTGACTTTAGAGTAGAGACTGTGTCTGTCCCACGGCCACTTCAATTAAATAAATCAAAAGTAAGCAGAAGAGGAGTCGTACACAATAACCTTATACAAGTTAACACAATTATTTCAGCAGTGCAACAAAATAGGTCTATTAAATGTGGTCTCCTAAATATTCGATCTCTGTCATCTAAAGCTGTGTTACTGAATGATTTAATATCAGATAATCACATTGATTTATGTTGCCTAACTGAAACCTGGCTGAGCCATGAAGAATATGTCTGCCTGAATGAATCGAGTCCTCCAAGTCATATTAATACTCACATTCCTCGAGGCACCGGTCGAGGAGGTGGAGTAGCAGCCATCTTTGAATCGAGCCTATTAATTAATCCTCAACCAAAATTACACTACACCTCATTTGAAAGCCTTGTTCTTAGTCTTTCACATCCAACCTGGAAAACACTACAGCCAATTCGATTTGTGATTCTGTACCGGCCACCAGGTCCATATTCAGAGTTTATATCTGAATTCTCAGAATTTATATCAAGTTTGGTTCTTAAAACCGATAAAGTTATTATTGTTGGAGATTTTAATATCCATGTGGATGTTGATAATGATTGCCTTAGTGCTGCATTCATCTCCTTGTTGGACTCGATTGGCTTCTGTCAGAGAGTACAGCAACCCACTCACAGCTTTGGCCACACGCTTGATCTTGTTCTTACTTATGGCGTTGACATTGAGCATTTGAACGCCTTCCCACAGAATCCTCTTCTGTCAGACCACAACCTCATAACTTTTGAATTTATACTACCGGAGTGTACTCCGTTAGTCAAAAGTTTCTACACTAGATGTCTAACTGATAGTGCTGTAGCTAAATTTAAAGCGATTCCTTCTGTATTTGATTCGATACCACGCCTCAATATAACAGAGGACTCCTGGTCTAACTTTAGTCCGTCCCAGATTGATCATCTTGTTGACAGTGCCATAGGCTCTCTGAGAATGACACTGGACTCGATAGCCCTCTGAAGAAGAAGACAGTGAGGAAGAGGAGGTTTGCTCCTGGTATAACCCTCAGACCCGCAAACTGAAGCAACGTCACGAAAGCTTGAACGCATATGGCGTTCAACTAATCTCAAGAATCCCGCTTAGTTTGGCGAGATAGTCTTAAAACATATAAGAAGGCCCTCCGTAATGCCAGAGCAGCCTATTACTCATTAATAATAGAAAAATAAAACAACCCCAGGTTTCTCTTCAGCACTGTAGCCAGGCTGACAGAGAGTCACAGCTCTGTGGAGCCGAGCATTCCTATAAACCTTAGTGGTAATGACTTTATGAACTTCTTTAATGAAAAGATTTTAACTATTAGGACAAGATTAATAATCTCTTGCCCATAACCAGTGCCAATCTGTCCTCAAGTGGAATGGCCTTGGAAACCGCTGTATGCCCTGGTGTATATTTGGAGGATTTTCTCCTATCAACCGTGACCAATTATTTTCAACGGTTTCTACTTCAACACGCTACCTGTCTCTTGGACCCCATCCCGACGAGGCTGCTTAAAGACGTTTGCCTTTAATTGGCGGCTCTCTATTAGATATTATCAATGTGTCTCTGCTAACAGGCCACGTACCACACTCCTTCAAGGTGGCTGTTATTAAACCTCTCCTGAAGAAGCCCACTCTGGATCCAGAGGTATTGGCTAACTACAGACCGATCTCTAACCTCCCTTCCTCTCCAAGATCCTTGAGAAAGTGGTCGCAAATCAGTTGTGCGACTTTCTACATCATAATAGTTTATTTGAGAAATTTCAATCAGGATTTAGAAAACACCACAGCACCGAGACGGCACTGGTGAAAATTACAAATGACCTCTTAATGGCAGCAGATAAAGGACTCCTCTCTGTCTTGGTCTTGTTAGACCTTAGTGCTGCATTCGACACCATTGACCATGACATCCTGTTACAGAGACTGGAGCAGTCGATTGGCATTTCAGGCACGGCACTAATTTGGTTTAAATCCTATTTATCAGATCGATCTCAGTTTGTATTTGTAAACGATGACGCGTCGATAACCACCAACGTTAATCACGGAGTTCCACAAGGTTCTGTGCTTGGACCAATTTTATTTACCTTATACATGCTTCCTTTGGGCAATATTATCAGGAAACACTCCATAAACTTTCATTGTTATGCAGATGACACTCAACTATATTTATCGATAAAACCAGAGGAGAGCAACCAACTCTGTAAAATTCAAGCATGTCTTAAAGACATAAAACATGGATGACCTGCAACTTCTTGATGTTAAACTCAGACAAAACCGAGTAATTTTAATCGGCCCTGAGCACCTCAGAGATCAATTATCTGGTGATGTGGATTCTGTAGACGGCATTGCCCTGGCATCCAACACCACTGTAAAGAATCTTGGCGTTATCTTTGATCGACTTGTCCTTTAACTCCCACGTAAAGCAAATCTCAAGGACTGCATTCTTTCATCTACGTAATATTTCAAAAATCAGGCACATCTTGTCTCAAAAGATGCAGAAAAATTGGTTCACGTTCGTTACTTGAGACTGGATTACTGCAACTCCTTATTATCAGGCTGCTCTAATAAATCTCTTAGGTCCCTCCAGTTGATCCAGAATGCTGCAGCTCGTGTTCTCACTAAAACTAAGAAAAGAGATCACATCACTCCTGCACTAGCTGCTCTGCACTGGCTCCCAGTAAAATCAAGAATCACTTTTAAAATTCTTCTCTTAACCTACAAAGCCTTGATTGGTGATGCTCCATCATATCTTAAGGAGCTTGTCGTACCATATTGCCCCACTAGAGAGCTACGCTCACTAAATGCGGGACTACTTGTAGTTCCTAGAGTCTTAAAAAGTAGAATGGGAGCCAGAGCCTTTAGTTATCAAGCTCCTCTTTTATGGAACCAGCTTCCAATTTCAGTCCGGGAGGCAGACACAGTCACCTCGTTTAAGAGTAGACTTAAGACCTTCCTCTTTGACAGAGCTTATAGTTAGGGCTGAATCAGGTTTGCCCTGGTCCAGCCCCTTGATATGCTGCTATAGGCTTATAGCTGCCGGGAGACGCTTTAGGATGCACTGAGTACCTATCTCCTCTTTTTCTCTCCTTAAGGATGAATTTTCATCTCTCAATCACACGCTACTAACTCTGCTTTCTCCCGGAAGTCCTTTTGACTTTCGTCTCATGGGGTCATCGGACCCTATGAGACGGCATAGATCCTATCTGCCTGATGGATCGTCTGGGTCGTGGAATTCCTGCTCATGACTACGCCACTGTCCTGTTGAGACTCCGCCCACCCCTCCTCCCCACCGCCATCTGCCTGATGGATCGTGGAGGTCTCCATCGTGGAATATGCCTACTATGAACTATTCATACACTCTGTCATATTCATTGAATGTATTTTAACTCTAAATCTGTCCTTCTGTACACATTACATCTATTGCATCTGTCCATCCTAGGAGAGGGATCCTCCTCTGTTGCTCTCCTCCAGGTTTCTTCCCTTTTTTTCCCCCTGAAGGGTTATTTGGGAGTTTTTCCTGGTCCGATGTGAGGTTTTGGGGCAGGGATGTCTATGTGTACAGATTGTAAAGCACTCCGAGACAAATTTGTAATTTGTGAAATTGGGCTATACAAATAAACTGAATTGAATTGAATTGAATGACATCTATTGTTCATCTGGTCACATGACATCTATTGTTCATCTGGTCACATGACATCTATTGTTCATCTGGTCACATGACATCTATTGTTCATCTGGTCACATGACATCTATTGTTCATCTGGTCACATGACATCTTTTGTTCTCCTGGTCACATGACGTCTATTGTTCATCTGGTCACATGACATCTATTGTTCATCTGGTCACATGACATCTTTTGTTCTCCTGGTCACATGACATCTATTGTTCATCTGGTCACGTGACATCTATTGTTCATCTGGTCACATGACATCTATTGTTCACCTGGTCTCATGACATCTATTGTTCATCTGGTCACATGACATCTATTGTTCATCTGGTCACATGACATCTATTGTTCACCTGGTCACATGACATCTATTGTCCATCTGGTCACATGACATCTATTGTTCATCTGGTCACATGACATCTATTGTCCATCTGGTCACATGACATCTATTGTTCATCTGGTCACATGACATCTATTGTTCATCTGGTCACATGACATCTATTGTTCACCTGGTCACATGACATCTATTGTTCATCTGGTCACATGACATCTATTGTTCATCTGGTCACATGACATCTATTGTTCATCTGGTCACACATGACATCTATTGTTCATCTGGTCACATGACATCTATTGTTCATCTGGTCACATGACATCTATTGTTCATCTGGTCACATGACATCTATTGTTCATCTGGTCACATGACATCTATTGTTCATCTGGTCACATGACATCTATTGTTCATCTGGTCACATGACATCTATTGTTCATCTGGTCACATGACATCTATTGTTCACCTGGTCACATGACATCTATTGTTCATCTGGTCACATGACATCTATTGTTCACCTGGTCACATGACATCTATTGTTCATCTGGTCACATGACATCTATTGTTCACCTGGTCACATGACATCTATTGTTCACCTGGTCACATGACATCTATTGTTCATCTAGTCACATGACATCTATTGATCATCTGGTCACATGACATCTATTGTTCATCTGGTCACATGACATCTATTGTTCATCTGGTCACATGACATCTATTGTTCATCTGGTCACATGACATCTATTGTTCACCTGGTCACATGACATCTATTGTTCATCTGGTCACATGACATCTATTGTTCATCTGGTCACATGACATCTATTGTTCATCTGGTCACATGACATCTATTGTTCACCTGGTCACATGACATCTATTGTTCACCTGGTCACATGACATCTATTGTTCATCTAGTCACATTACATCTATTGTTCATCTGGTCACTTGACATCTATTGTTCACCTGGTCACATGACATCTATTGTTCATCTAGTCACATTACATCTATTGTTCATCTGGTCACATGACATCTATTGTTCATCTAGTCACATGACATCTATTGTTCATCTGGTCACATGACATCTATTGTTCACCTGGTCACATGACATCTATTGTTCACCTGGTCACATGACATCTATTGTTCATCTGGTCACATGACATCTATTGTTCACCTGGTCACATGACATCTATTGTTCACCTGGTCACATGACATCTATTGTTCATCTGGTCACATGACATCTATTGTTCACCTGGTCACATGACATCTATTGTTCATCTGGTCACATGACATCTATTGTTCATCTGGTCACATGACATCTATTGTTCATCTGGTCACATGACGTCTATTGTTCACCTGGTCACATGACATCTATTGTTCACCTGGTCACATGACATCTATTGTTCATCTAGTCACATTACATCTATTGTTCATCTGGTCACATGACATCTATTGTTCATCTAGTCACATGACATCTATTGTTCATCTGGTCACATGACATCTATTGTTCACCTGGTCACATGACATCTATTGTTCATCTGGTCTCATGACATCTATTGTTCATCTGGTCACATGACATCTATTGTTCATCTGGTCACATGCCATCTATTGTTCATCTGGTCACATGACATCTATTGTTCACCTGGTCACATGACATCTATTGTTCATCTGGTCACATGACATCTATTGTTCACCTGGTCACATGACATCTATTGTTCATCTGGTCACATGACATCTATTGTTCATCTGGTCACATGACATCTATTGTTCATCTGGTCACATGACATCTATTGTTCATCTAGTCACATGACGTCTATTGTTCACCTGGTCACATGACATCTATTGTTCACCTGGTCACATGACATCTATTGTTCATCTAGTCACATTACATCTATTGTTCATCTGGTCACATGACATCTATTGTTCATCTAGTCACATGACATCTATTGTTCATCTGGTCACATGACATCTATTGTTCATCTGGTCACATGACATCTATTGTTCCCGGCGAGCGTTTCCAGACTCGCCCTCCCGTCTCCGGTTCTCTGAGCGTAGACGCGCGTTACGTAATGGAGGTTATGTAACGACCGGTCGGACCGGTTGCCGGGCCGACGGAACCTGCCGCCGGTGCCGTGCAAAAACATTCATTGCCTCGAAGAAAAAAACTCTTGGTCATAATCATCAATCTTTTCTTCTTGGTCATAAATGATAAACGAGTCTCAGAGCAACACTTTCACCCAGTGAGGGTTAAACATTGTTACGTAACCACGGTTACCCTCCAGGCTCTCTCTGTTAGTCAGTGAACTCTCCTCCTCCTCCTCCTCCTCCTCCTCGGGGTGTGGGGAGGTCGAGAGGTCAGATGTGAAGCAGGCGAGGGAGAGAGAGAGAGAGACACGGTTATAGGTTGTTAGTGTGTATGGGGGGGACGAACGAGAGACAGAGAGAGAGAGAGAGAGAGAGAGAGAGAGAGAGAGACAGAGAGAGAGACAGAGAGAGAGCGAGAGCGAGACAGAGAGAGAGAGCGAGAGAGACAGAGAGAGACAGAGAGAGAGAGAGAGAGCTATGGGTTGAGGTCATCAGAGGTCAGTCCACTGAGACGCTCCTTTGTTCTCAGACGTCAGTGGAAACGTGACAATGGAACTCAAGCGCTTTGTGGCCGTGGAAACGAGTTCCCGGCGTTCCCGGCGTTCCCGCCGCACGCTGTCCGTCCTTAAAACCAGCGTCTCGGTGAATGAGATAAAGTTACTTTCGAGTAACTGGGGAACTAGACTCGCGCTACAGTGAACCTTCGGTTGGAGGTCTCGTGTTGCTGCTCCTCCCAAGACTCCAACACCTTTCACTCAGAAAGACATTTATCACTTGGAGTCGACTTAGTGCCTTAGAAATGGAATCCATTATCGCCATGGCCCTGCTGAGGCTCCACCCACTCCTCTGACTCCGCCCACTCCTCCTCTCTCCCTCCATCTGATGGATGGTGGAGGTCTGGATGGTGGAATATGCCGACTACCAACTCTTCATCCACTCTGTCATATTCACATGACATCTATTACACCGGTCCGTCCTGGAGAGGGATCCTCCTCTGGAGTTGCTCCTGATCCGATGTGAGGTCAAAGGTCAAAGGTCAGGGATGTCTATGTGTAGTTGTGTACAGATTGTAATTTGTGAAAATGGGCGACACAAATACACTGAATTGAATTATTATTTGTGCGATGTCGCAAGAAAATTTATTTCTTTAAAAAAGCACTTTTGAAACTAAAATAGAGGTTATACCCCCCCCCCCCCACACACACACACACACACTCACACTGCTTTAAAGAGTGCACATTGTGCAAGCTGCACGGCTCACAGCTGGAGGCGTTTCCTCCAAACAACACACTCGACTCCATGGAGGATCTCATGGATTAAAACTTAAATTAAAATTAAAACTTAAAGTCATAACGAGGTCATGTGACCCGTCCGTCTTCAGAGTTCAACGTCAGAATGTTTAAACACTTAATATTTTAAATAGTGAAACGTGCTCGCCTGACTTCATTTCGTGCCGGGAGCACAAAAAGCCGCAAACTCGTGTTACTAAGCGACGATGCCAAGTTTGTCAACAACAACAACAACAACAATAACCTGATATCGACAAGAGCTATAGAGAGGCCCGTTTTACCGCCTTTCTAAAGAGGGACTCGAACCTCCCGCGGAGGGGTTGAAAGAGCACCACAAAAAAAAGAAGTGTTGAGCATACACCTGTGGGAAAAATATATGAATGAATAATTAAATAAAGAGAAACAGCACTTACCTGCCATCCGATCTCAGAGTCCAGCAGCCAGAGATTCTGGCTCCGGAGTACAAAGGGAGGGAGTTCATAACTGGAGAGGAGCTCCCGCCGCGCCACTCGAGTTTTAATCCTGAAGTACTGCACTACACACACACTACACACACACTACACACTCTCTGTCCCGCACTATAAAGTTAACGGCCGTGTCCTCTGGTACAAAACACACCCAGAGGAGAGGCAGACATACAGGAGGGGGGGGGGGGGGGGAGAAACGAAACTTTAAAACATTTGTTTAGCTTTCTATTTCTTCCCTTGAGAGAGAGAGAGAGAGAGAGAGAGAGAGAGACATAGCTTCGCCCCTCCCGCCTCTCTCTGCTCCTCCCCTCAGTCGCCCGGCCTACAAATGTAAGAAGATAACCGCCCTGAAGATTATGTTCATTAGACACACACACACACAGACATACACATACACACACACACAGTAAACAACATGATGAAACCCAACACTGCTGCTGCCATCAGCTGACAGGAGGGAACCACCCAGGGCAACGCACACACACACAAGTGCACGCTCCTCCCGGGAAACAACTTCGCACCAGACCAACAAATCATTATTCAGAATGGACGGGCGAGGGTAATTGTTTCCCACAACAACAACAACAACAACCCCGCCCTGGAGAACTCAGCGCTCAGAGGAGTTCAGCCCAACGTTTAAAGCACGTTTGGGAGGCCTGGGCCTCATGTTTTGGGGGTTTACTTCCTCGTTAAAATTAAATACAACACTGTTGCTTTAAAAAAAAAAAAAAAAAAAAAAGGAGCTGCAGTCAGAAGGCAGCTGCAGCAAAGAGCCACGTGGAAACCAGAAGCCTGAGCCGCTGCCAAACATTCAGCTGTCTCTCTCCGCGCCCCTCAGAGGGGGGTCGTGACCCCCCCTCTGCAAGTCCAGGGAATGGAGGACGCGTTTTAAAGAACGACGTTTTAAAACGCAGCATAAAAGAAGACACGCCCAAAGATGTAACACGCCCAAAGATGATGTCACATTTCACCGAAGCCATAAAGAAGTTTCAACACGATACAAATTCCACATGCTCATTGTTATCTACTTTTAAAAAACAAGACAGTTATGTAAGCAGATTTTTTTTTTTAAATAGAGATAAGAATAAGTATGTGGAATTTGAATAGGTGGAGATTATATATATATAAAAACATGTATATATATATACATAAAAAAATATATATATATATATAAATATACATGTATATAAAATAAAATATATATATATAAATATACATGTATATAAAATAGATATATATAAATACATGTATATATATAAATATACATAAAATAAATATATATAAACATATGGATATATAAATATACATGTATATAAAATAAATATATATATATATATGAATAATATATAGAGGAATATATATAGAGAAATAAATGTATAATATAGATACACACTGTACACATGGATATATACATTTATACCACATAACTGTCTTTAAATATCTGTGGTTCAGTGTCGATTGAGGCTTGTTTTAAATTATATTCATCGCCCACTCAAAAGTCTGCAGAGTTGCCACAATTTCACATCATACTCCCCCCCCCCCCCTCCCTGAATTGTCTCCAATTATGAATTCCCAACAGGGCGTTTGGCACGTGAAGTTTTAATCATGGGAGAAACCAGTTTAACAAATATAGGAAGAAACCAAATGCAGCAACACCCTCTGGTGGCTCAGCAGGGAACCAAGTGGGTGTTACCTTATGGTGCACGTGAGACACACAGAGCAACTGGGTCATTATCAAAAGCATGACATCATGTATATTCAAATAACAGCATGAGTCACCTAGTTAAATAAAAGGTTATTCTTTAGAGGAGGGCATTTGTGTGTCAGAAATCTGCATTTTTACTGCATAAAAAAAGAAATAATTCATGCTTTCTTGTTCCTGCTTTATTCATTCAGGATATGTGGTCGTTCTCTTCTGCTGGATGTATCGCGACACCCAGTCACACTTTACGTTCCCATATTTTGAGGAGCCTTTAAAAGTGCCTGTTTTTTTTAAAATACCGTTTTTATACATAAAAAAAGATGACAATGGAGCTGAACTATGTCACGAGGAGCACCTCGTGTGAAGTACGTTAAAAACGAAAGTTTTAGAGGGAGAGAGAGAGAGTTTGAAACGACGCGACGGGGCTGCGAGTAAAAAGCTTCCGTTAATGTCAACGTCGTCACGCTGTAAATGAACTTCCCGGCTGCCGTATAAACCCGACCCCGTTAAACTGCCTTTAATATAAAGAGGGAAACGTTACTGTGTGGACGGGGGCTCGCGAGGACAAAAAGAAGATGCTCGAACCAACTGCCAGTGAAAATGTTTTGAGAAGTCAACCCCTAAAAAAAAAAGGTGTCCGTGACTTCCGGTATGAAATAAATTTTAAAAAGACCAACAACCCCGTTTTACCTGGACGACACGGAGGAGGTTCTGTCTTCGTTCTCCATCTTTGAGAGCCTTTCTTCCACGCTAACAGCGGACATCGCTGCTCTGTTGACACTCGTTGACACGCGTTAGCGCGCGAGGCATGCTGGGACTTGTAGGCGTGTCGGATTTCACTGTCGCGAGGCATGACCAGCGTTAACCCGGACGGACTACAAAACCCAGAATGCATCACGGCTGTCTTTTTAGCCGACAGCGTGTGCACTGTGATATTTTTTTACATCTGAATACTGATTTTAGAATTATAATTCATACATATTATATATATATATATATATATGATATATAATGTACATCATAATAATAAAAACATAACAAGAACACAAAACAAAAGTAAATTACAACTGACAATAATGGAGGGCAATACATATGTGGACACAATTACTTAGGTTTTTAAATCCTAATAATAATAATTAGTTTTATTATAATACTCAAGTTTTGAATAGTGTATTTAAAATTTCTCAAATATGCTTTACACTGTAAATAGGTCACACATTAGGATGATACAAGCCAGCATGAAATACCTCACATATACATATATACACATATACATCTATATATATACATACATACCTATATTTACATATACCTATATATACATATATATAGATATATATATACACATATATACATGTATATTTATGCATGTGTATTTATATATGTATACTATACATATATATACACATGCATACATATATATATATACATATATACAGTATATATACATAAACGTATATATATATATACGTATATGTATACATACACATATATGTATATATACATACACATATATTTGTATGAATATATATACACACACACATAAATGTATACATATATCTGTGTATGTATACATATATGTATATATGTATAAATATATACATATATCTGTGTATGTATACATATATGTATATTAGGGCTGTCAGCGTTAACGCGTTAATCTATGCGATTAATTTGGCCGCGTTAACGCACTAAAATATTTTAACGCAATTAACGCATTTTTTTTTTTTTTTTAAACCGCGGCAGTACGGTTTTACACTGTTTCCGTTTTTAAAACAATCATTTCTCCGCGAAAATAAGGAGCAGAAATCAGTTTAACTCGTGGATGAATCAGTCGGGTTTCCTCCTGCTCCTCCTTCCTCCCGTCTCCCCCTCTGATACACAGAGGAACGGAGGGCGACGTGTCGGGACACGCGGCGCGGAAAGAATGCGACACACGAAACCTTCAACGTGATTGGTCAAACCAATGAACACTCAGTAAATCACAAAGGACCTCCCACCTCACAGGTTAGGCTCATTTAGCAGCCTGTCAGTCAGAGAACCAGAGGACACGGCGCGAGGACAATGAGGCTCATTTCAGAGCTGAGATTGTTCTGGAATGTTTGATGTATAACACGTGGGGGTGTGTCACATGCAAAAGACTTTAAACGGTGAATTTAATTTATTTTGTAAAATGTATAAAATGAGCCCAGCCTCCAGAGGGTTAACGTGACATATGTGAATGTCAGTCAGTTACCAAGGCCACTGGTTCTGCTGCTGTTCAGTGTTAAAGATGACAGGACCAATGGGGTCTCAATATACTTTTTTTTTACTAATCTGATGTTTCACTGAAGAAACAATTTATCATCCACGATATTAAATACCTCGCTGGCACTTTATATGTAGGAGCCTCTTTGAAAACACAGCTCTGTGTGAAGTTTTGTCTTTAAAAGAAGGAAACACTTTTAACCCTTGTGTTGCCTTCGGTCATTTTGACCCGATTAAATATTTAACCCTCCCGCCTTTGGGTCATTTTGACCCGATTCAATGTTTCACCCTCCTGTTACCTTTATATTTACTAACATATTTTACCCTTTGGGTTCAATTTGACGCCAGCAATTAAAACCTCCAGAAAATTATTAGAATTAATATTGTTTTCCAAGTTTAAGTGTGAGGCACTTTATGTTTGTTTGTTGACTACCGAAAGAACACCGACATTAAACATTGAATGGGGTCAAATTAACCCGAAGGCGGCAGGAGGGTGTAATATTGATTCGGGTCAAAATGACCCGAAGGCAACACAAGGGTTAAACGGTGAATTTAATTTTTTTTGTAAAATGTATAAAATTTCCTCAGCCTCCAGAGGGTTAACGTGACATATTTGAATGTCAGTCAGTCACCAAGGCCACTGGTTCTGCTGTGTTTAATGTTAAAGATGACAGGACCAATGGGGTCTCAATATACTTCTTTTTTTTTTACTAATCTGATGTTTCACTGAAGAAACAATTTATCATCCACGATATTAAATACCTTGCTGGCACTTTATAGGTAGGAGCCTCTTTGAAAACACAGCTCTGTGTGAAGTTTTGTCTTTAAAAAGAATGAACTTTTAACTTTTAACTTTTAATTGCGATTAATCGCGATTAATCGCGATTAATTAATCGCAATTTCAAAATGTGCGATTAATTAGTTAATTTTTTTTAATCGATTGACAGCCCTAATGTATATATATAAATATATACATAAATAATAATAATTCGGACTTCTATAGCGCTTTTCTGAAAACCCAAAGACGCTTTACAGGGAACAAGAGACAAACAGAACAAAACAAAAAGAAAGCAGACAAGACGAACAAACAGGAACAGTAACGTAAAGAAAGGAAAACAAACTGTGGAAGCTGTATGAGTCGTATCGGGGTCAGGGGTCAGCAGGTGAAAGCGAGTTGGAAGAGGTGTGTTTTGAGGGCTTAAATAAAGGTAGGGTGGGGGCCTGACGGATGTGGATGGGGAGAGCGTTCCAGAGGGGGGGTGCAGCTGCCGAGAAGGCGCGGTCACCCCAGGTCCGGCGCTTGGTCCTGATGATCTTCAGAGTGTTTGTGCCGGCGGACCTGAGGCAACGGGTTGGAGTGTGGAGGGGGAGGAGTCTGAAAGATAGGGAGGGGCCATGTTGTTTAGGGCTTTGTAGGTGATCAGTAGAAGCTTGAAGTCTATCCTGTACTTGTATATATGTATATATGTATTTGATATACATATTAGAAGTTGACGCAGTCGACACAGCATTAGTCAACAAACCTTTATTAATTAGTTGAGGGATACTAATGAACAGGTAATACAACAAGTTTTTCGGGAAAAAAAGTCACAGGTCAGACTCGGAGGAGGCGTGGCCTCCTACACGTTAGGTTCTATACAGCTTAACATCAGACATGTGAATTATTCAACACACCGTGAGTCTCATTTCACCTGTTCCCCTAAATCTCACGACCCCGCGGTCAAAGCAGGTGGAGCATACAAAACCAAATTTTAAAAAGGTACAATTCTGGAGGGTTGATTTCTAAGATTTGATTTTTTGGAAATAACATCGTGGGGGGTGGGGGGGGGGGGGGAGGGGGGAAGACACTCGAGCCTGCTGCCGTTTACCTGGGTACAAAAAGTCACGCCACGCAGTCAGGGTCACGAGAAAGCTCCAACAACACTCCTACGTCACGCCGGCTCCACGGAGCAAGGGCACGAAATAATAATAATAATTATTATTATTATAATAATAATTAAAGGACTCTCTCAATGTGTTTGTCATCGTGTATCGGAAAAAAATAAGAAATAAAAAGTTTAATTCATGTGCGTCGTCAAAATGGATTAAAGTAAGAGTGCGGGCCCCACCATGTTCTGTTTTGTTGTCGTTTGAATAAAATAAAATACAAATTCTACTTTTAAAATTTCGTAATGTGTAAAAAGCAATTTTAAAAATAAAAGAGGAAGTGAAAAAAAAAAAAGCCATATCAATTTTTGAGAAGACAAAACATCGATATATCCAAATATCGCCAAAGACAAACCAGCTAAATATTGCTGTCCTCTCTAACACACACACACACTGTTGCAGGTCGCTCACACACGCGGGGGCAGATGTGTGTGTGCTCCACACCGTATAGGAAGACGGATAGTAAAGGGCGTGATCAAATATAAAATACCCACTGTCGGAAAGCAGTGCTATAACTATCATATTGCAACACCGAAGCTTGACATCCACTCATTTACAAAGGTGCTAAGAACTGTTTTTGCATACACACACACACGCACACACACACACACACACAGACACACAAGGTCTGGACAGCTCCGTATAAAAAGGAAATTAAAAAGAAGGTCCGAGGACCAATCAGTGCTTGTCTTAACTCGTCCCGTCCGTCAGTCTGAACCTGGATAGAAGATTAAAAAGGTCAACATGCATAATCATCCCCACCTGAATTATTAAGCTCCACCGGTTGATTAATAAATGGAGGAATTTGACTCCAATCTTTTTGCTTTTAAAAAAAAAGAAGAAAAGATCACGGCGTAGGGATGACACCTCCTGGGAAACATTATTATTATTACTTATTTTTGTTGAAAAAATTCTGTTGACAACAAGTGCTCGATTTTATGTATTTTATTTTTATTTTTTTATTATAACATTGGTATTTTGTTGATGCAAAGATATTCAGCCGACTTTCCAAAAGAGTGAGGAGGAAACGGTCCATTAAGGTAGAGGCAAATAAAGCACCCTTTATTATCTCACCAGGATATCACAAAGCTATCAGAGTGCTATACGGGTAATAATACACACGAGAGAATATAAAATAGATTTATGATCTGTCGCTTTTTTATTTTTCTTTCTTTCTTGTTTTTTTTAAAGCAAGCAAAG
The DNA here is from genome assembly GCF_029220125.1 of Pseudoliparis swirei. Lineage (NCBI taxonomy): Eukaryota > Metazoa > Chordata > Actinopteri > Perciformes > Liparidae > Pseudoliparis > Pseudoliparis swirei. Next base: position 27,850,390 of record NC_079396.1, read on the forward strand.
TCATTTTTTTTTTTACGGACATAAAACTCCAAATATAAATCAAATATTTCTTTTAATTTGCACAATATCGTTCATATAACTGGTTTTTCAAGTATCTACCTTAGACATGATAAAAAGTGAAAATATTCTCTGATTGCACACATTTTATTTAGATTTTTTCTTTTTAAATTAATTTAATAATAATAATAATGGATTGCTATTATTTACTTTATTTATTTTATTTTTAAAATCTGAACGCTAAACTAACACGGAGCAGCCTTAAAAATTCAACGAGACCCTGTTATGGCTTTAGTGTGGCGAGTCATAATTATATAGTCGATACGATATCTAGAGACACAATTTAGTGTTTTTTTTCTTCTTCTTCTTCTTCTCTAGAGTAAAATATCACTCCTGGAGTGCAAAAATACAAGAGGGGAGCGAGAGGGGGGGTCAAGGGGTTAAAGTGCAAGGCGATAATTTTTTGAGCATCCGGGAATTAATTCACATTAATGAAAACCTTCATTTTTGCGTATTATATATATTTTGTTGTCCTCTTTTGTAAAACTTTATTTCCCTCAACATGCTCGCTATAAAAAGATATTCCCACTTTTTGATTGTGCTGCAATGGTGCAACAAACTTCACCCTCACTGTCACTTTGAGTTATTCAAGTTTTGTATTAATTAAGCAACGCCTCTTGAAGTGTATTCCTCAAACAATCACTTTCTCTTTGAGGGGGGGGGGGGGGGGCAGGGGGAAGGGGGGGGGATTCTGCTTATTAACTTATGTGAAGAAGAACTGTGGAAATAATCTTTTGACACCTTTCATCGTCACGTGATTTGGAAATAAAAATAAAAACACAATATAGCTGTAGGAAAAAAAGAGTGGAATTTTGATTAAGAACTGACCAACACATTTTTAGCTAATATGACATTTTGCTTACTTGAAACATGAAAAGTACTAAAAGAAATTAAATTCGGATTAAAAAAAGGTAAAAATAAAAAGTTAATTGCACTACAGCACACACACACACAGCAAAAAACTAAATGACAAATCTGATTTTCTTTTTAAAGAAAAAAAGGACAGATGGCATCATTGCTTTTGAGTATATAGAGATATAGATATAGATATAGATTATGTACACAGTACAGTATATCTGTGGGAGGAAACACATTTTAAAAAGTGAAAACACGAGCTATCATTAAATGACCTCACCATGCTAATAGAATATCCTGTTTTTCTTGTTTTGTATTTTTTTAAACCTCTCAAAACACAAAACATGAACATCGCAGAGAGAAAACCACTCGTCTGCTTTGGTTGTTAAAAAAGAAAGAAAGAAAAAAACATAGTTATCATTGATAGACTACTACCCCCCCCCCCCCCCCCCGACCCCCCACCAGGAAAGCCAAACCTGTGCCTTTAAGAAAAAGGAAAGGAGGGAGAACTCCGACGGTTCCAGGAGCGTTGTTCATACCAGCAGACCAAATGTTTTACTTCTGAAAGGTTGAGTTCTCTCTCTGCAAAAAGGTCTTTTGAGCTTCCTGCAAGTGGGAGGAGCTACAAGGGGGAGGAGCTACTCCGACTGCGGCGGCCTCGGGGGCTTGCTCCGTCTGACGGGCTGTCCGGTTTGGTCAGCCGGCGTCGGCTCGGGCGTCCGGGTCGGGGACCGCGACGGGGTCGAGTCCCGAGTGCCGGCGGCGGGCGACGCTTCAGTTTGTGTGTGTTGGAGGGGCGGCGCGGCGGCGGCCACCGGGGGGCGCTCTTTGGGCTTGCGGCCCCTCTTCTTGCCCGTCGCGGCGCCGTTCCGCACCTCGCCTTTGACCCCGTCGCTCTCCGGCGCTTTGCTCTTGGCGCTGGAGGCCACCTGGCTGGGCGCCGCCGCACGGAACCAGTTCTGGGGAGATGAAGCACACAGTCCGGCGTCTTTATTCTATTTATAGATGTCCGACGGAGTCGCTTCGTACGTTAAGGAAGTATGAAGGACGATGAAAAGTCACGCGTGTTTACGGACTTTTGTTGGGAAATAAAGGTCCCATGAAGGAGGAGTAACTTTTTATTGTAAGATATAACAACTATAAAAGATCAGTTAAACTTCTTCTTATTTTTAAACTGAAAGGAGGATTGCGTCAGTCCACCTAAAAAAGGCCAGTCCACCTTAAGTCCTCCTAGTCACAAATCGAGTTGATCAGCTGTTAGCGATCGGCTAACAATCCGATAAAAGAAATTAGCACCCCTGAATATAACAGTATAACATATCTACTGCCAGTGATCTTTTGATAAGCCCCGCCCACTGATGCCAGGCTAGGATTGGTCAGTCCACGCACAAGGGGGCGGGGCATAGCAAAGAGTCGGTTAGTTAGGTACGGTGTCTAAATACAGTAACGTGAGGTCTCTGAAGTCCCGTAAGATGGTAATGATTCATGATTTTAAACATTTTGGGGATCCAGGCTGTAAACTTAGGGTTGAACTGGAAAATAAAAAGCTGCTTGTGAGAGAAAACTTTATAACTAGTAATAATCCAGAGGTTTGAGAGCGCTGACCCACCTGTGAGTGCGTCTTGCTGATGTGGTACTTCACGCCGCTCTCCGAGCTAAAGTCCTTCTGACAGATCAGACACGTGTACTTTCCCAGTTCTCCACCGCCCTGCCACACACACACACACACACACACACACACACACACACACACACACACACACACACACACACACACACACACACACACACACACACACACACACACACACACACACACTTTTTGTGAATTATGTAAGATTTTTCTCTTATTGCCTTCAAGTGTAATAATAATATACGTTCAGCTATTTTAAATATATATATTTTTCCCAAACTGTAACGATCACATATACTGTTGTAATGCGTCTTATCCTGTACTGTTATTGTTTTATATTAGTTATTGTTGTATATTAGTTATTGTTGTATATTTGTTGTTTTATATTTGTTATTAGTTTATATTTGTTATTAGTTTATATTTGTTATTGTTTTATATTAGTTATTGTTTTATATTAGTTATTGTTGTATATTTGTTATTGTTTTATATTTGTTATTGTTTTATACTAGTTATTGTTTATGTTTTTATTGTTCTATGCTTGTTGTTGTTTATGTTTTTTATTGTTTTATAGTTGTTATTGTTTTATACTAGTTATTGTTTATGTTTTGTTATTGTTCTATGCTTGTTGTTGTTCTATGTTTATTATTGTGTTATGTTTATTATGGTCTGTCAGGGGACAACAGATGCAAATTAGCTGTGTAGCTACAATCTGGTCCAGAGCATCAAATGGTCCCCTTTAAATAAAGATAATAAGAATAATACATATATATATATATATATTAGGGCTGTCAGCGTTAACGCGTTAATCTATGCGATTAATTTGGCCGCGTTAACGCACTAAAATATTTTAACGCAATTAACGCAACTTTGTTTACTTCCGGTGTTCGTTGAAGTTTTTACACTCAAACCGAGTGTCAAACCGCGGCAGTACGGTTTAACACTGTTTCCGTTTTTAAAACAATTATTTCTCCGCGAAAATAAGGAGCAGAAATCAGTTTAACTCGTGGATGAATCAGTCGGGTTTCCTCCTGCTCCTCCTTCCTCCCGTCTCCCCCTCTGATACACAGAGGAACGGAGGGGCGACGTGTCGGGGACGCGGAAAGACCTCGTCACACGAAACCTTCACCGTGATTGGTCAATCCGTTTCTCTGTCAACATTTTGGGGAAAAAACAACCAATGTAAAATGTATAAAATGCCCCCAGCCTCCAGAGGGTCACGTGACATATTTGAATGTCAGTCAGTTACCAAGTTCACTGGTTCTGCTGTTCAGTGGTAAAGATGACAGGACCAATGGGGTCTCAAGATACTTCTTTTTTTTTTACTAATCTGATGTTTCACTGAAGAAACAATTTATCATCCACAATATTAAATACCTCGCTGGCACTTTATAGGTAGGAGCCTCTTTGAGAACACAGCTCTGTGTGAAGTTTGGTCTTTAAAAAGAATGAACTTTTAACTTTTAATTGCGATTAATCGCGATTAATGAATTTCAAAATGTGCGATTAATTAGTAAAAAAATTGTAATCAATTGACAGCCCTAGTATATATATATATATATGTATATTCCGATGTAAATTACCAGTGAAATTTATTTTATTTTTTTCCATATTCTATTAAACATTTAATTGTAAATTGAACAAATTCATATTTCTTGCACTGTGTTTATTTGTCTTACTGTCCAACGTGATGCTCCGCCCACTGAGACACACCCGTACCTGTCCAACACACTTAAATAAATGGTTATCATTCTGATTCTATTTAGAACATTTTTATATATTTTATTTTTATATGGTTTAATTTCCATTTTACAACCAGATTTCATCATCTGGTTGTAAACTAAAGTGGGTTGAATGTCTGTATGTGTGTGTCTGTGTGTGTGTGTCTGTGTGTGTGTGTGTGTCTTCGTGTGTGTGTGTGTGTGTTTATACCTGGCTGCAGTTGGCCAGGTGGGCCTTCAGTCCCGACACGCTGGAGTAAACAGCTTCACAGTTCTGAGGCGAAACAGAAATAAACAAACTCACATTCCTGAGAGATAAACAGCCCGAATCTTATAAACCGAGCGCTCGACATCAAGACGCTGACATCAGAACCTCTCGAGCTTCTTTAAATGCGTAACGTGACGTTCTCTCACTTGGTTGATGCAGCAGATGAAGCCCTTCTCCTTCACTTGGTTCTTCCAGGACTCGAGAAGCTCTTGGCTGAAGTTCGGGAGGCCGGGACGCGTGTAGTTCAACTGAGGAGAACATGTCGTCAGTCTTATGATTTAACACGTTAATATAAAATAGATCTGGTTGTATAGACGTCTACGCTTCATGTGTTAAAGCTGCATTCTCTCTCCTGACCACCAGGGGGCGACTCCTCTGGTTGTATGGGAGTCTACACTTCATGTGTTAAAGCTGCATTCTCTCTCCTGACCACCAGGGGGCGACTCCTCTGGTTGTAGAAGTCTATATAAAAGGACTTTGCAATGACTCTCTAATATAAAGCCAAAAAGACCAGAAAATAATACCATTGTCTGTATTTAACTCTTATTTACTCACATTATGCCGTAACATTCATTTATATCAAAAACATTTCGCTAAATCATATTTAGCATGTATATAAACACGATTATATTATTTAGGCTTATTACTGTATGTACCAACACGTCCATGTGGTGTCGCAACAATTAGCAGCAATTTGCCTCCAAATTGGCGCCTAAAAAAATAAAATGAGCTTGATTAATAATAATAATAATTATAATAAATGCCAATTCTGGAGCGGAGAAAAAAGAAAAGAAAGATGCCGATTCACACTGAAGTAAAGTAAAGTGATCCCGTGAGCCGTGTGGGATAAACGTTGAGACAGCGCTCACCCGCTTGCTGTCCGGCACCAGGTCGTCCTTGATGCGCCGCTTGGTGCCCCAGTCTTTGGCCAGCTCGTCCTCCGCGATCTCCTGCAGGTGGAACACCGCCACCTGGGCCGAGCGCCGCCTCACCCGGCCGCTCGGGGTCCGCTCGAAGTCGTCCCCTTGGTCGGCGGCCGGCGGCGGCGGCGGCGGCGCTCTCTCCTCGACTCGCTCCCTCTCCTTGTCCCCGCCTCCTCTCTCCTTGTCCACGCCTCCTCCTCCTCCTCTGTCCTTGTCCCTCGGCGGGCCGAGCGGGGCTTTCTCCCGCCAGTCCTTCTCGGCCGGGCTCGGCTCCTTCCTCCCGAGCAACGGAGACTCCCCAGAGACCACCTGGGGGGGAAGGGGGGGGGATTTTGGAAATTGAATCACATTTTTTCAATATTTCTCAAGCAACGTGAAGCATTTTGAGTTGAAATCTAATTTTATATATTTAATATAGAATAAATAACATTCACTTATATTGTATTAAATATTTATTAATATTACAATATATTATATTTATTATTAATATCATATATGTTAATATAATAATATATAATATGAATAACATTCACTTATTTTGTATTGAATATTTATTAATATTAAAATATATTGTATTCATGATTATTATCATATATGTTAATATAATAATTAGTGCTGTGAAAAATAACGCGTTAACTCAAGTTAATTCAATTACAGGTTTAACTAGTTTTTTTTTACGCATTTAACGCATGCGCAGAATGAGCTTCCAATCCGTCTGTTGTTGGTCGTCGGGACGAAAAAAAAGTCACTTGCAAAATGAGCTTCCAATACACCACTTCAATCTGAACTCTGTCCGCTCTCATGCAGACGGTCTGTTCATCGGTAATGATCCTTCCGCAGGTTCACCTCCGGAAACCTTGTTACGACTTTTACTTCCTGTAGATCAGGGTCTCAACACGTCGATCGCGACCTGCCAGTCGATCGCGGCGTAGTGTCGGTAGATCGCATGACATTAAAGAGATTGGCCCGCCCCCTGACATGTTCTCTAGAGCACGTCTTTGTTCTTTTATTAAACTAAACGTCTGTTGTTGATTGTATCTCCACAGCAGCATGTCATTTCTGTCTCTTCACGTTGCGTTAACACTTATCGATCTCCGTCTCGCGCCACAGAGCTCCGTCGCGCGCATCGGGACCGAGCAAAAAAAGTCACTTGTCAATCTGTCCACCTGTCCGGGCCGGTGAGGTTTCAGCTTTGCAGCGGTGTCCCGCCGTCCCTTTCATCACGGCCCAGTTCATGAAGAAAACCCACACAGTCAGTTTGCCTCAGCAGCTGCTAGAGGAAGACTAGAGGCCTTTAGATTGTATCATGGTGGAGTTAATGGTTGACAAACAAGAGAAAAATGCTCTGTTTAACCCTCCTGTTACCTTTACATTTACTAACATATTTTACCCTCGCGGTCAATTTGACCCCAGCAATTAAAACCTGCAGAAAATTATTAGAATTAATATTGCTTCCCAAGTTTAAGTGTGAGGTACTTTATGTTTGTTTGTTGACTACCTAAATAGCCCTTTAAATAAATAAAAAAGTTGATATTTCTTATATGTTTGACACAGTGAAAAACAGCCTGGGGTCAAATTGACCCCAAAGAACACCGACATTAAACATTGAATGGGGTCAAATTGACCTGAAAGGCAACAGGAGGGTTAAACATTCTGTTTAGGATGAAGATGTATTAATGTTCCATATGGAAGAAAACTGCTAAATAACTGCTGAGTTGCAGCACCATTGTATAAAAGAATGTATAAATGTATATATCCGTCTTTTGTCATAAATCTCTATGTTCTCACAAAATATACCGAGAATATCGGTAATATGTGATTAATCATGATTAATCCACAAAAACCTGTGATTAACCCGATTAAAAATTGTAATCGTTTCACAGCCCTAATAATAATATATAATATAATATGAATAACATTCACTTATTTTGTATTGAATATTTATTAATATTAAAATATATTGTATTCATGATTATTATCATATATGTTAATATAATAATATATAATATAATATGAATAACATTCACTTATTTTGTATTGAATATTTATTAATATTAAAATACATTATATTTATTATTAATATCATATATGTTAATATAATCATATATAATATAATATGAATAACATTCACTTATTTTGTATTGCATATTTATTAATACTAAAATATATTGTATTCATGATTATTATCATATATTTTAATATAATAATATAATATATAATAAATAATATATATATATTTCTAATGTATTTAATGTATTTTTTTATGGATTTAATGGATTTTTAATGGATTTTAAGTATTTAATGGATTTTTTGTATTTAATATATTGTTTTATGGATTTTATGTATTTTTTAATGGATTTTGTTATGGTCAGTTGGTGCTTCATCACTCACCCTCTCTTTGTTGTTGTTGGTGTCGGTGACAACGTCCCTGCTGTTGTTGTTGTTGGTGGCGGCGGCGCCGGCCGGGCAGTGCTCGGCCCGCGTGTGGTAGTCTCGGCCGGCCTTGGACTGGTACGTCTTCCCGCAGCGCGGACACAGGAACACAGGCTTCTCCTCGGCACCGGGCCCTCTGCCGCAGCGCTTCTGGTGGTACTGGTACCCCATCAGGCTGGAGAAGTGGACCGAGCAGCCCTGTGTATGTGTGTGTGTGTGTGTGTGTGTCAGAAATGAGACAGAATTTAACTAATGAAAACACACACACGTTAAGCAGGAAACTGGGTCAGTGTGACGTGTCATGTGACACAACAACAATATTGGGGTCAAGAACAAGGCACAAAGGGAAAAGGAGAGAGAGGGGGAGAGAGAGAGAGAGAAAGAGAGAAAGAGGGAGAGAGAGAGAGAGAAAGAAAGAGGGAGAGAGAGGTAAGTCAGAAAAGGGAGGAAACATAATTCAAACGGGCAGATAAGGAGTTATCTCTGTCTCCTTTGCCCTCTCTCTGTCTCCTTGTCTCTTTCTCTCCTTGTCTTCCTGTCTAATTTGCCCTCTCTCTGTCTCCTTGTCTCTTTCTCTCCTTGTCTTCCTGTCTCCTTTGCCCTCTCTCCGTCTCCTTGTCTCTTTCTCTCCTTGTCTCTCCGTCTCCTTGTCTCTTTCTCTCCTTGTCTTCCTGTCTCTCTCTCTGTCTCTTTGTCTTCTAGTCTCTCCGTCTCCTTTCCCATCTCTGTCTCCTTGTCTCCTTGCCTCTCTGTCTCTTTGTCTCTCGTAACGCCACAAGAAGTCTGTTCCCAGGAAGACGGGCAATCAATATAATCTTCTTGATCCCTGAGCCGACGGCTTCTTCATGAGAACGATGAGGAAGGAGAAGTGAAGACGAGTCGATTCTTTTCTTTATTAATCGTTTTCCTGACAAAATAATGAGAGCGGAGCGACGACAAGAGAACGAGCGTCGGTACGATCCCGACGCCGCAGAGGGAAGTGAGACGCGAGAGACGGAGGAGGGGGACGAAGGAAGCAGAAGAACGAGAAAGAGGAAGGGAGGAGAGGAAGGGAGGAGAGGAAGGGAGTGAGTACCTCGCTCGGACACTTGATTCGTCCCATCTGTTTGAGCACTCGCCGCAGCCGTTCTCTCTCCTCTTGCTTGTCGCCCGTCTGGCGTTCGCTTCCCGAGGGCTGTGGGGGGGGGGGGGGGACACCGTCACATTACTGCATACCAACACAACCCCCCTCCCACCTCCTCACCCATTCTTCTCCCCCATTTGCTTTAAAAAGAAAATAAACAAAGCCAATGACGATGAAAACGTGGTATTTCCTGTCTCGTGATGACGAAAGGTTTCCATGGAGACGCCGTTCCTCGAAACAAGCGTCAAATCTCGTGTTTTCACACTCGCTCGCTCGCTGGTGCCGAAGAAAAAAATAGAGAAGAAGAAGAAACCCCGGAGCCGAGGACAATAACAACAGATGGCGAGGCCTCGCCAGGGAGGAGGCAGCAAAAAAGGGGGAGGGGGGGGGGAGAGAGACTCCCATTTCTCACGCTTTAACACTCGGGGAGAAAGACTGGAGACGACTGACGGACGGAAATAGAAAAAGGGAAAGAGAAAATAGGGGGAGGAAGAGGAGAGAGGGAAGAGGCAGCGACGCCAAGGTCGGACTCGGCGGGTTTGACCCCCGTCCCTCCTGTCAGCACCCCGGGGAGCTGAGCCACGCAAGGGCGAGTCACAACCAACAACAAGAGGGAGAGAGAGAGATGGTCCAGTCTATAACCATACACTATATAAAGATAATGCACCAGCGACGACCTCTGGCTGGATTATGTGTCCTCAGACGACCGAGCCGACGCATCACCGGGATGTGATTACTTTCCCCCGGGAAAAAAAAAAGCTGTAATAATAATGCGGCGGTTATTGGAGAGCAGCCGCCGCTTAAATGGTTTTGCACCCTCCGTTGAAAATGTAAAGAAGGAATAAATTGCCTTTCGATTTTTGGTCAGAGGAGCAACGAGTAATTACTTTGGATAATCGAGTAAAAAGCACAGTGGTGATATTACTTTGTGAACGGGTGATAAGTTAAACGTAATGCGTATAGGAATACAGAAAAGGTCCTCAAAAGATCAAGTAGTGATTTATTAATGAGATGCACAGGCATCATAACACAAAAGTATAACCTTCTCCCTGAAGGCTCATGGAGGCGTGAGCACGTCTTCATATTCTGTCGTTCTGATTTATTCTTTGATTACTACGAATTATTAAATATAGAAAAAAGTGAAAAAATAAGTCTATGCTTCAAGTGTTAAAGCTGCATTCTCTCTCCTGACCACCTGGGGGCTCCTCTGGTTGTATAGAAGTCTATGCTTCATGTGTTGAAGCTGCATTCTCTCTCCTGACCACCAGGGGGCGACTCCTCTGGTTGTATAGAAGTCTATATAGTGACTCTACTTCTCTTGATGTATTCCCTCACTAAACATTGTAAACATGAGTTTATGTCTCAGTCTCTAGTTTCAAGTCTTCTTCTATACAGCATGATGTCATCATTTAGGACATGATGGTCATTCAGAGTCACACAGACCATGAAGCAGGGGGCGCTTTAGGGGCGGGGCTACAGGTGACTGACAGGTCTCTACCTTGGTGCTGTGCTCCGCCATGGCGTGGTAGTTGAGGCCGGCCTTGGACCTGAACTGTTTGTGGCACTGCTGGCACTTCAGGGCATCCTGGAGCTGCAGGGATCAAAAGGCCAAAAGATGGAGGCTCAGATGACATTTCTATTAGCGGGTAACCCAACTACCCCCGGCCGAGGCCGATTATTGGATCCATCCATATGGCACTCAGCCGCTGTAACCCAATAGAGGTCGTTACAAAGAGGCCACACAGAGACACTTTTGGGAAGCAACAAAAAAAGAAAAAAGCCAATTTAACACCAACACTTTAACACTTGTTTTTTGGGGGTGGACGACCCCCCTCCTCCGCCCTCGGTATTGATTTTAGAGACAGGGGTGTCACCGCTTCTTTTTTTTAAGACGTTCTGTCACTTTAAAAGAAGATGTATTTCCGTTGTAGGGGTCCAATTATGGAATAACCTTAAAATGGGTATAAGAATGTTTTCACTCATTTTTGGTTTTCAAAGGAATTATTTATAAAACAATTCTTGAGAGTTATAGTGTGATTGAAATGTATTTATATGGAAGATGTATGTGGATATATATCTGTGTATATGTATATATATATTATTTTTAAATGTTCTGTTATTTTTCTTTATTTTATATAAATTCTCTGATTTGTTTGTTAATAACTATAAATTAAGATAGGAATATATAAGCATATTTTTGCTTCTACCTATACCTTTTCAGTCTCTGTTTTTTAGATTATATATAATAATAATAATAATTATTATTATTTCGACTCCTATAGCGCTTTTCTAGTACACAAAGACGCTTAATATATAATAATATTGTATTGTATTTGATTGACTGAATTAAAAACACACAACACACACTCAGTCACACCAAGGAGCCGTGAAAACAGCTGAAGGAGCAGGCTTCTCCGAGGGCGACCGCACCGCTCCGGCTGCTCGCCCTCGGCAGCGCTCCGCCTCATTGGTTCCCGCCGTTCACCCGGCGGAATGCAGCGCAAGCAAACCGCAGGAGTGCACCGTGTTCTTTTCCCTCTTAATTCGCCTCCGCCCGATATTAGCTTTTCCTATCGACGCAGACGAGTATTATTTTACGCGGCCGTCCGATCGATGTCGTTGCTGTGAAGGCTCCCCGTCTCCCGCCCGGCGTCTCGTAGCGGTGAGAGTATGTAATCCAACATGGGAGGCACCGCTCTGGGGCTCGAGAGGGATTTACTTCATACCCGGAAAGGAGAGAAAGAGCTTTGTGGTTCACAAAGACCACCGGGGGGACGATACGGATCATCAAGGATCCCAAAGAGAAAGAACTGACGAGGATCTACCAACTGGTATACTGGTACCATTGATCTGCCAATGGTATACTGGTACCATTGATCTGCCAATGGTATATTGGTACTATTGATCAACCAACTGGTATACTGGTACCATTGATCTACCAACTGGTATATTGGTACCATTGATCTGCCAATGGTATACTGGCACCATTGATCTGCCAATGGTATACTGGTACCATTGATCAACCAACTGGTATACTGGTACCATTGATCTGCCAATGGTATACTGGCACCATTGATCTGCCAATGGTATACTGGTACCATTGATCAACCAACTGGTATACTGGTACCATTGATCTGCCAATGGTATATTGGTACCATTGATCTGCCAATGGTATGCTGGTACCATTGATCAACCAACTGGTATACTGGTACCATTGATCTACCAACTGGTATATTGGTACCATTGATCTACCAACTGGTATATTGGAACCATTGATCTACCAACTGGTATATTGGTACCATTGATCTACCAACTGGTATATTGGTACCATTGATCTACCAACTGGTATACTGGTACCATTGATCTGCCAATGGTATATTGGTACCATTGATCTACCAACTGGTATATTGGAACCATTGATCTACCAACTGGTATATTGGTACCATTGATCTACCAACTGGTATATTGGTACCATTGATCTGCCAATGGTACCAATATACTATTGATCTGCCAATGGTATCTTGGTACCATTGATCTACCAACTGGTATATTGGTACCATTGATCTGCCAACTGGTATATTGGTACCATTGATCTACCAACTGGTATATTGGTATCAATGGTATACTGGTACCATTGATCTGTCAATGGTATATTGGTACCATTGATCTGCCAATGGTATATTGGGATCAATGGTATACTGGTACCATTGATCTGCCAATGATATATTGGTATCAATGGTATACTGGTACCATTGATCTGCCAATGGTATATTGGTACCATTGATCTGCCAATGGTATATTGGGATCAATGGTATACTGGTACCATTGATCTGCCAATGGTATATTGGTATCAATGGTATACTGGTACCATTGATCTGCCAATGATATATTGGTACTCTATTGGTACCATTGGTATATTGGTACCATTGGCATATTGGTACCATTGGTATATTGGTACCGTTGGCAGACCCCTCCCCCGTCCGGCCTGATGGACGTCTGCTTCACCCACTGACCTTTTGGCAGATCTCCATGTGTTTCTTGAGGCCGTGGATGGTTTTCCTGGTGACGATGGAGCAGGTGGGACACACCACCTCCCCTCGCTCGTGGATCGCCCGCTGCCATTGGGCGTCGGCACCTGAAGGGACCGACACACGGAGGCGGGGTTACGACCGGTCCCTCGATGGCGGGACGTTTTCCATCTGTTGTGCTCAGTACCTCAAGCTCTCATTCACTCTGTGATAATGTGTATTTGTGATAGGACGAAGGCTACGAAGAGGTTCTTGATAGTCTGGAACAGGCTTATTGAGTTCACCAAATGTAGTTGTCATGTGCTTATCAAGCATATCATGAATAATAACATGATAGATGGGTTTGCAGAGTTAGATATATATTCCTACTGGTGTCACTGGTAAGATTTTAGCACCAAAAAAAAGAGATCTCCGTGCTCACCAGAGCCGGTTGCAGCCGGATCTTTCTTGGAGGACTGACTTGGAGTCGGTCTTCTCTGGGGCTCCTCGCTGAACCCACTGCCCTCTGACCTCTTCGCACGGCCCGCCTTCAGCTTCTCCTCCACCTTGGTCATCCCTGCAAAACACAGCCGAGCTTTAAGAGGAGGACCTTCATCACGGGGACACATGTGCATCCGGAGACACGCAAACCCGCTTTGACGCGTTCAACCAGCGCGGGAACCAAAACCACCGGAGCGACCGGATCCCTGAGAGCGGGGAGAGATAATGCCGGACCCTCTCACGGTGGAGGTGGTGGAACTGGGCATAAAACTCATGGACAACAAGATGACATCATAGGGTCCAATGGACCTGGCTGGGTCTGATGTCATGGCGCTGCTGATGCCCCGCCCACTCCTCCTCTACCTCCATCTGATGGATCACGGAGGTCTGGATCGTGGTCCATGACGACTACCAACTATTATACACTCATTGAATGTGTTTTAACTCTAATCTGTTCTTCTGGTCACATGACATCTATTGTTCTTCTGGTCACATGACATCTATTGTTCATCTGGTCACATGACATCTATTGTTCATCTGGTCACATGACATCTAGTGTTCATCTGGTCACATTACATCTATTGTTCTGTCCATCCTGGAGAGGGATCCTCCTCTGTTCTCTCCTGAAGGTTTCTTCCCTTTTTTCCCTGAAGGGTTGTTTGAGAGTTGTTCCTGATCCGATGTGAGGTCAAAGGTCAAATGTCAGGGATGTCGTATGTGTAGATTGTAAAGCACTCAGAGGCAAATTTGTAATTTGTGAGAATGGGCTCTACAAATAAACTGAATTTAAAATTATAAAAAAGGAAAGTTGTGAAAAAAGAGGTAGAAACTGAGAAGAGAAAGTTGTTTAGTGTTTTACTGAATCAGAGGCAGATGAGTGAAGGAGAGCAGCGAGCAGCGGTCGGACTGTTTGAGTGGCGATAAGTAGGAGGTAGAAAGAGAGCAAGAGGGAGGCAGAAAGAGAGAAAGAGGGAGGCAGAACGAGAGAAAGAGGGAGGCATTGTTCAAACGAGCCCGCGTTAGCTAACGAGTAACAGGAAGTGGTTTCTCTGCCGTCATCGATGACGTCGTTCACCTTTCAGTCCGAACGTTCCGGATATCGAGGGCTGCTCTCCGGTGAACTTCTTCGGTGTTTTCTGCTTCCGTCCTGGCTCAAGAGACAAAGATCAAAAGGTCAAACACACACAAACACACACAGACACACACACACACACACACACAGACACAGACAGACACACACAGACACACACAGACAGACACACACAGACAGACACACACAGACACAGACACACACACGCCGCGCGGTGGAAGGCGAACATGGCGGCAGCAGCAGAAAGACGCCCGCCAGCAGAACCTTACTGTGCCTCGTCCGCTCCGGGTCTTCGTCGGGGAAGGACGCCAGAAGGCCGTCGCTGTCGCCGTCGCTGTCGCCGTCGCCGTCGCTGTCGCTGCCCTCGCCGTCCGACGACGTGCCGCAGGACGGAGGCTGGACCGGCGGGGGGGGGTGGATATGCGGAGGAGGAGGAGGAGGTGGTGGAGGAAGAGGAGGCTGGCCGTGGCCGTGCGGTTTCTTGTCGCTCCTCTGGTGGGCCAGCTCGCCGTTGCGGGATGGCGCCGACACCTCGTGGGTCTTTTTCACTTTGAAGAACACGGGGGAGGGGGGGCTGTTCTCCATGGGCCTGAACACGCCGACCGAGGGAGGAACAGAGCGCCGTTAGTATGTGTGTGTGTGTGTGGGGGGGGGGGTCGTTTATCTCTAAAATCCCAAGTCACCTTTTCTTGGCGTTGGACCTGACGGGTGCCTTGAAGAGCGCGGCCCGCTCGTCCCTGGGCTCCATGGCGACCCCGTCGGGGGGGTGGCTCCACAGCTTGTGCTTCTGCAGGCGGCCCTTCGTGGAAAACATGGCGGCGCAGTCGGGACAGCCGTGACTCAGCTTCTCGGCTACGGGGGGCTGGGGGGGGGGGGGGGTTTAAAGAGTGCTCCTTCCATCATGCAAGAGGAAATGACAGCCCTGGTCGGGCAATGACTGTGTTTACCTGAACGCTCACGACCCGATTATTATGAACATTGTGAATCTGGTCAACATCAGATTAGAGTTAGGACTCAATGGAGCATGTTCTATGCTTCATGTGTTGAAGCTGCATTCTCTCTCCTGACCACCAGGGGGCTCCTCTGGTTGTATAGAAGTCTATGCTTCATGTGTTAAAGCTGCATTCTCTCCTGACCACCAGGGGGCGACTCCTCTGGTTGTATAGAAGTCTATGCTTCATGTGTTAAAGCTGCATTCTCTCTCCTGACCACCAGGGGGCGACTCCTCTGGTTGTATAGAAGTCTATGCTTCATGTGTTAAAGCTGCATTCTCTCCTGACCACCAGGGGGCGACTCCTCTGGTTGTATAGAAGTCTACGCTTCATGTGTTAAAGCTGCATTCTCTCTCCTGACCACCAGGGGGCGACTCCTCTGATTGTATTGAAGAAAAAGCCCACATGCACCGATCATCGCTAGAACTGTACATGTCGTGCATATTCAAAGGGGAGCTGCCTACTCTGCCTTTATATATATATATATATATATAAATATAAAAGAAAAGATGAAGCCCACTAAGATCCAAAAGGCAGCCTCACTCACAGGGACGCTTCTCAGTTCCTGCACTTCTGCTTTAGGGCGACCTTTCCTCCTCCCCTCTGCTGGCTCATCACACACCGGACCTGGGAGGGAGGGAGGGAGAGAGAGAGAGAGAGAGAGAGAGAGAGAGAGCAAAGCATTCATGAGTGAGCAACTGCTTCATATTCATGGCAGATGAATATTAATTAATTCCAACTTTGTATTTTCTCGATGTTCGTCGTTTCTTGACATTTCCCATAGCGTGCACAAATCCCCCCCCCCCCCCACACACACCCCTCCCCCGCTTCAGTAAAACACTCTTTTCAAAACCTCCACAAATCGTATGTCGGAGCTGAATCCGGACGTAGAAAGGAGCGAGGGCGGAGGAGACGAACCGCCACCGGCCTCTGAACCTCTGACACAGCAGAGCAGACAAGGAGACTGAGAGAGACAAGGAGACAAGGAGAAAGAGAGAGAGACAAGGAGACAATGAGAGAGACAAGGAGACAGAGAGCGAGACAAGGAGACAGAGAGAAAGAGAGAGAGACAAGGAGACAAGGAGAGAGACAAGGAGACAGAGAGAGAGACAAGGAGAAAGAGAGAGCAGACAAGGAGACAATGAGAGAGACAAAGAGACAGAGAGAGAGACAAGGAGACAGAGAGCGAGAGAGAGACAAGGAGACAGAGAGAAAGAGAGAGAGACAAGGAGACAATGAGAGAGACAAAGAGACAGAGAGAGGGGAAAGGAGACAAGGAGAGAGACAATGAGAGAGACAAGGAGACAATGAGAGAGACAAAGAGACAGAGAGAGGGGAAAGGAGACAAGGAGAGAGACAATGAGAGAGACAATGAGACAATGAGAGAGACAAGGAGACAGAGAGAAAGAGAGAGAGACAAGGAGACAGAGAGACAAGGAGACAGAGAGAGAGACAAGGAGAAAGAGAGAAAGAGAGAGAGACAAGGAGAAAGAGAGAAAGAGAGAGAGACAAGGAGAAAGAGAGACAGAGAGAGGGGAAAGGAGACAGAGAGCCAAGGAGACAAGGAGAGAGACAAGGAGACAGAGAGAGAGACAAGGAGACAGAGAGAGAGACAAGGAGACAGAAAGAGGGCAAAGGAGACAGAGAGACAAGGAGAGAGACAAGGAGACAGAGAGAGAGACAAGGAGACAGAGAGAGGGCAAAGGAGACACTCTCCCTCTCTCGCTCCGTTCCTTCCATACGGCGCCACTTGAGCGAGAGAGGAGGGGAAGATGGAGGAGACACGGGAGGAGACAGAGGAGGAGACACGGGAGAGACACGAGGAGACACGGGAAGGAGACAGGAGGAGACACGAGGAGGAGACACGAGGAGGAGACACGGGAGGAGACACGGGAGGAGACACAGGAGGAGACACGGGAGGAGGAGACACGGGGAGGAGACACGGGGAGGAGACACGGGGAGGAGACACGGGGAGGAGACACGAGGAGGAGACACGGGGAGGAGACACGGGGAGGAGACACGGGGAGGAGACACGAGGAGGAGACACGGGGAGGAGACACGAGGAGGAGACACGGGGAGGAGACACGGGGAGGAGACACGGGGAGGAGACACGAGGAGGAGACACGAGGAGGAGACACGAGGAGGAGACACGGGAGGAGACACGGGAGGAGACACGAGGAGGAGACACGGGGAGGAGACACGGGGAGGAGACACGGGGAGGAGACACGGGGAGGAGACACGGGGAGGAGACACGGGGAGGAGACACGAGGAGGAGACACGGGGAGGAGACACGAGGAGGAGACACGAGGAGGAGACACGGGGAGGAGACACGGGGAGGAGACACGGGGAGGAGACACGGGGAGGAGACATGAGGAGACACGGGGAGGAGACACGGGGAGGAGACACGAGGAGGAGACACGAGGAGGAGACACGGGGAGGAGACACGGGGAGGAGACACGAGGAGACACGGGAGGAGACATGACGAGGAGACACGAGGAGGAGACACGGGGAGGAGACACGGGGAGGAGACATGAGGAGACACGGGGAGGAGACACGGGGAGGAGACATGGGGAGGAGACACGAGGAGGAGACACGGGGAGGAGACACGGGGAGGAGACACGGGGAGGAGACACAGGAGGAGACACGGGAGGAGACACGGGAGGAGACACGGGAGGAGACACGGGAGGAGACACGGGAGGAGACACGGGAGGAGACACGGGAGGAGACACGAGGAGGAGACACGAGGAGGAGACACATGGGGAGGAGACACGAGGAGGAGACACGGGAGGAGACACGGGAGGAGACACGGGAGGAGACACGGGAGGAGACACGGGAGGAGACACGGGAGGAGACACGGGAGGAGACACGGGAGGAGACACGGGAGGAGACACGGGAGGAGACACGGGAGGAGACACGGGAGGAGACACGGGAGGAGACACGGGAGGAGACACGGGAGGAGACACGGGAGGAGACACGGGAGGAGACACGGGAGGAGACACGGGAGAGACACATGGGAGGAGACACGGGAGGAGACACGGGAGGAGACACGGGAGGAGACACGGGAGGAGACACGGGGAGAGACACGGGGAGGAGACACGGGAGGAGACACGGGAGGAGACACGGGAGGAGACACGGGAGGAGACACGTGGAGGAGACACGGGGAGGAGACACGGGGAGGAGACACGGGAGGAGACACGGGGAGGAGACACGGGGAGGAGACACGGGGAGGAGACACGGGGAGGAGACACGAGGAGACACAGGGAGGAGACACGGGGAGGAGACACGGGGAGGAGACACGGGGAGGAGACACGGGGAGGAGACACGGGGAGGAGACACGGGGAGGAGACACGGGGAGGAGACATGGGGAGGAGACACGGGGAGGAGACATGGGGAGGAGACATGGGGAGGAGACACGGGGAGGAGACATGGGGAGAGAATGCAGCTTTAACACATGAAGCATAGACTTCTATACAACCAGAGGAGTCGCCCCCTGGTGGTGGTTTACTTCTCTAAACTCAAAGCAGGCAGAGCTCACCCCTCAACTCAAGTCTGCTAGTCTATACTCATTTTTGTACAGATACATTTACACCTGTGTGTGTGTGCATGTGTGTCTGTGTGTGTGTGTGTGTCTGTGTGTGTGTCTGTGCGTGTGTCTGTGTGTGTGTGTGTCTGTGTGTGTCTGTGCGTGCGTGTCTGTGCGTGTGTCTGTGTGTGCGTGTCTGTGTGTGCGTGTGTGTGTGTGTGTGTCTGTGTGTGTGTGTGCGTGTGTGTGTCTGTGTGTGTGTGTGTGTGTGTGTGTGTGAGCCTCATAGTCTCCGCCTGCTTCAAAGAGGCTTCTGATGACGGTAACTAAGACAAGTCGGTCTTATTCCCATAGCAACAACAACACATCTTTCCCCCAGAGCACAATTTATTAATTACTCCTTATCTTTTCATTCTTCTGGAGCGCGCTCTATTTCCTCCTGCGCCGCCTCCCCCAGCTGCTACCAGACGAGCTAACGGAGAAACGAGCTAACGGAGGATATAGATAGAGATATATACTTTATTAATCCCCAAGGGGAAATTTGATATGAATACACTCGTGTCCACGCACACGCCCCACAGGCCGCCCACGGTTTGTGTGTACTGGTTTCTTTGGTCGTGTGGATGCCGCGCCGCTCGTCAGGTCTCACCCCCCCCCCCTCACTACGGGTCGACGACGAAGTAGAAAAAAAGATTACGTGTAATCCGTTGGAGAGCGTTTTTTTTGTTTTTGGCGCCGCTCCAGTGAGAAAACGGAAAGAAGACAAACGAGGGGGAGGAGGAGGAGGAGAAGGAGAAGAAGGAGGAGGAGGAGGACCTGCTCTTCTATCAATCTCTCCTCTCCTCCTTCTCTTCCTCTATATCTGCAGCCAAAAGCTCGTTCTACCTGACCAAAATTCAGTCTTCCTTCTCTAACCCCAAAAAACTCTTCTCTATCTTTTCCACCCTCCTTGATCCCCCCTGTCCCCCTCCTCCTTCCACCCTTTTGCCGAGCCACTTTGTCGACTACTTTACAAACAAGATAGACGACATACGCTCCTCCTTTACTAATCCATCTTCTATCACCTCACCAACACCAACTTCTTCATCCCCCTCTCTTTCCTCTTTCACCCCCTTGTCTCCCAATCAAGTTCTTAGCTTGGTGACCTCCGCTCGACCGACCACCTGCGCCCTTGACCCCGTCCCGTCTCCCATTCTCCAGGCTGTTGCTCCTGACCTTCTGACCTTCCTCACCCATCTTATTAACAGCTCCCTCTCAACTGGCTGTTTCCCTCTGAAGGAGGAGAGAGTCAACCCTCTCCTGAAGAAACCACCTCGACCCGTCTGAAGTCAGCAACTACAGACCGGTCTCTCTTCTTCCTTTTCTCCAAAACTCTGGAGCGAGCTCTCTTGAGCCAAGTGTCCTCCTATCTCCACAGTAACGACCTTCTTGACCCTCACCAGTCTGGATTCAAGGCCGGCCACTCGACAGAGACTTGACTGAGCAGCTTCACACTGCTAGAGCAGCCTCTCTCTCCTCTGTCCTTATCCTTCTCGACCTTTCTGCAGCATTTGACACCGTGAACCACCAGATCCTTATCTCTTCTGTGTCTGATCCTTGTCCTCTCACTATGGGGTTCCTCAAGGCTCTGTCCTGGGCCCCCTCCTCTTCCTCTCACTACTGGGGTCCCTCAAGGCTCCGTCCTGGGTCCCCTCCTCTTCTCTCTGTACACAAATTCTCTCGGCTCTGTCATTCGTTCGCATGGCTTCTCCTACCATAGCTATGCCGATGACACCCAACTGATCTTCTCGTTTCCACCGTCCGAAACACAGGTGGCGGCGCGAATCTCTGCCTGTCTGACCGACATCTCTCAGTGGATGTCTGCTCACCATCTGAAAATCAACCCTGACAAGACCGAGCTACTATTCCTTCCAGGGAAAGGCTCCCCCACCCATGACCTGACTACCACCTTCACCAGCTCTGTATTGGCCCCTACCCTGACTGCCAGGAACCTCGGGGTGACACTCGACAGTCAACTCTCCCGGACGGCCAACATCACTGCGACAACGCGTTCCTGTAGGTACATGCTGCACAACATCAGGAGAATACGGCCTCTTCTTACTCAGAAGGCGGCGCAGGTTCTGGTCCAGGCTCTGGTCATTTCACGCCTCGACTACTGCAACTCCCTCCTGGCAGGTCTACCTGCTAAGGCCATCCGACCCCTGCAGCTCATCCAGAATGCAGCAGCTCGACTGGTCTTCAGTCTCCCGAAATTCACCCACACCACTCCGCTCCTCCGCTCTCTCCACTGGTTACCGGTGGCTGCTCGCATCCGCTTCAAAACACTGGTCCTGGCGTACCGTGCTCTAGACGGATCGGGCCCCGTCTACATCCGGGATATGGTCACACCGTACACCCCGGCACGTTCGCTCCGCTCGGCAACAGCCAATCTGAGAGATGGCGCGGCTGTGTCCAGACGCCGTCGAGGTAGCTCCGCGGAGATTGTGCGCTCTTTTAGTTTTTGTGTTTATTTTTAATGTTTTCTTTGCCACAAACACATCGGCACTAACAGCATACGACCGCAGCACACTTTTGGACATAAACTTTTGCGCAAAACAAGGGTTTTTGTCCACTTTTTCCATCGATCCAGCGTGGCCGGCGGAGATTGTACGAGCGAACCACAACAACAACAGTGGAGCCGCTACTACGGGGGGACGACGAAAACATCGAGGGAAACGGAGCGGAATTGAACAGACTGAGAGTTCAAGCCCACCGTCCACCTCTGCCCAGCATCCTTCTTGCTAACGTCCAGTCTCTGGAAAATAAGATGGATGATGTTAGGGCAAGGATCAGATTCCAACAGGACATGAGGGACTGTAACATCTTTTGTCTGACGGAAACATGGCTGACCCGCTGGTGCGGATCGAGTCATATGCCCAACCGAGTCCTTCTCTGTTTTCCGTGCAGACAGAACGGAAGAGTCTGGTAAATCTAAGGGTGGAGGGTTTGCTTCATGACTAACAACAAGTGGTGCGACCCCAAGAACATTAAGACTCTTTCTCGTTCCTGCTCCGAACCTGGAACATCTGACGATCTCATGCCGTCCATTCTACCTTCCCGGGAGTTCAGCTCGGTCATCACCACAGCCGTCTACATTCCAGCACAAGCGGACACCGCGTAGCACTATCGGACCTACATGATGTGTTATGTCGGCATCAGAACAAGTATCCCGGCGGCTGTGGTGGTGGCTGGGGACTTTAATAGGGCAAACCTAAAAAGTCATGCCGAACTTTCACCAGCACATTACGTGTGCTACCAGAGGAAAGAACGTTGGACCACTGCTATACGCCATTCAAGAGAGGCTACAAGGCTGTCTCTCCTCCGTTCGCAAATCAGACCATGCCGCCATTTTTCTGCTTCCGGAGTACCGAAAAGATCGCGCTGGAAGCGGTAGTGACGAGGAACGTGAAGCGGTGGTCTGACCAATCAGAGGCTGAGCTACAGGACGCTCTGCGTGTCGTCGACTGGGACATGATCCAATCCAGTTCCAGTGACGCGTCAGCGTTTCTTGAAGTAGCAATGAGCCTCATAGCAACGCTAGCGGACACCATCGTCCCACGGTAAAAGTTAGGGTCTTTCCTAACCAAAAGCCGTGGGTTGATAGATCCATCCGTGAAGCTGTGAACGCCTGCATTGCTGCCTATAACTCCGGTCTTGTATCCGGCAACATGGACGAGTACAAGGCAGCGGTCTATGGACTGAGGAGGGCGGTGAAGGAAGCCAAGAGGAGGTACCGAGACAGAGTGGAATCACAGATGGAGCAGCGCGACACCAGGCGCCTATGGCAGGGGCTACGGACTATCACAGACTACCAGAGCAGACCCCGCAATGGTGAGTGCCGACGCATCCCTAGCGGACGACCTGAACTCATTTTATGCACGGTTTGAGGCTAGCAACAACAGCGCTAGCTCATGACTAACAACAACACCGTTAAGCGTAGCCGAGGTGAGTTCTACCGCTGGGGATGAACACACACTCTCTGTGACCGAGCACAGTGTGAGGAGGGCTCTGTTGAGGGTGAACACCAGGAAAGCTGCAGGTCCAGATGGCATATCTGTGCGAGTACTGAAGACCTGTGCTAACCAGCTAGCTCCAGTGTTCACCACAATATTCAACCTCTCCCTGGCTGAGTCCGTGGTCCCCGCCTGCTTCAAGAGATCCACTATTGTCCCTGTGCCCAAGAATGCTTCTCCAGCATTGGCCCTCACCTCGGTGGTCATGAAATGCTTTGAGAGGCTGATAAAGGACTACATCTGCGCCTTCCTCCCTTCCTCCATGGACCCGCTGCAGTTTGCTTATCGCCCAAACAGATCCACGGATGATGCTGTCTCCCAGGTACTGCACACCACACTCTCATCTGGACAGCCAGAGGGGGCTATGTGAGACTGCTGTTCATTGATTATAGTTCAGCTTTCAACACCATAGTCCCTCCAGACTGGCCGGCAAGCTGATTGAGCTGGGACTGAACACCCCTGTGTGCTTGGATCCTGGACTTCCTGACCGCCAGGCCACAGGTGGTCAGGGTGGGCAGACACACCTCCAAATCCCTCACCCTGAACACAGGATCCCCAGGGTTGCGTCCTCAGCCCCTACTGTACTCCCTGTACACACATGACTGTGTGGCCAGGTTCAGCTCAACACCATCATCAAGTTTGCGGATGACACAGTGGTGGTGGGCCTGATCTCCGACAACGACGAGAAGGCCTACCTGGAGGAAGTTGCTGATCTGTCACTCTGGTGCCAGGACAACAGCCTCATCATGAATGTCACCAAAACTAAGGAGCTGATTGTGGACTTTAGGAGGGTACAACAACAGAGGACGTACTCACCACTGGGGATTAACGGGACTACTGTGGAGAGGGTGAGCGGGTATAAATACCTGGGAGTCCACATCACCGAGGATCTGACATGGTCAACAAACACAGACACTCTGGTGAGAAAGGCAAGGCAGCGCCTCTACCACCTCAGGCAGCTGAGGAAATTTAAAGTTTCCCAGAGGATCCTTCAGTCCTTCTACTCTGGAGCTGTAGAGCGTCCTGACAGGAAGCATCACAGCCTGGTTTGGCAACTGCTCCGCTCAGGACAGGAAGGCTCTGCAGAGAGTAGTGCGTTCGGCTGATGGCACTATTGGAACTACACTCCCCACCCTGCAGGACTTGTACACCAGGAGGTGCAGAACCAGAGCTGGCAGGATCATGAAGGATCCTCACCACCCCAACAACAGACTGTTTCAGCTGCTGCGGTCAGGCAGGCGCCTCCGTAGTCACGCTGCAAGAACAGAGAGACTGAGACGGAGTTTCTTTCCTCAGGCCATCAGGACTGTGAACTCCGACCTCACCAGGACCCCCACATAGACCCACACAACTGCCCCTCTTAGGCACACACACACACACACACACACACACACACACACACTTACTGTAAATATTGTGTTGTTTTTTTATTGTAAATAGTGTGTACTTGTTGCCCTTGCACATTCCTGCTGAGCATTGCCACTTTCATTTCACTGCACACCCTGTGTGTGTATGTGACAAATAAAACATCTTGAATCTTGAATCTTGAATCGTCTTGTGCCTCCTGCACCTCGAGCTCATCACTCTACATCCAGACTGTTTGCTCTCCTGGCTCCTCAGTGGTGGAACGAGCTCCCCACTGACATCAGGACAGCAGAAAGTCTCTACATCTTCCGTCGGAGACTGAAAACACACCTTTTCCGACTATATCTGGATTAAAACACAGATTAGCACTTCAGTGGCACTTAGATAGCACTTACTTATGGTACTTTTGTAGTTCGACTATGTTGAGGAAATGTTACTTCCTGTATTCTTGTTGTTCTTAGTTTGTACTCTAGGTTGAAATGCACTTATTGTAAGTCGCTTTGGATAAAAGCGTCTGCTAAATGACATGTAATGTAATGTAAAGGAGGAGGAGGAGAAGAAGAAGGAGGAGGAGGAGGAGGGAGGCCACGGCAGGTTGGGTCTGGATTGCGTTTGTTTACACATTAATGTGACCGAGAGACGGGTTTTATTTTTTCTATTGTTGTTGTTGTTGGAGAGACACGAGGAGACACGGGGAGGAGACACGGGGAGGTGACACGAGGAGGAGACACGGGGAGGAGACACGGGGAGGAGACACGAGGAGGAGACACGGGGTGGAGACACGGGGAGGAGACACGGGGAGGAGACACGGGGAGGAGACACGGGGAGGAGACA
The DNA here is from genome assembly GCF_029220125.1 of Pseudoliparis swirei. Lineage (NCBI taxonomy): Eukaryota > Metazoa > Chordata > Actinopteri > Perciformes > Liparidae > Pseudoliparis > Pseudoliparis swirei. The sequence continues at coordinate 27,875,764 of NC_079396.1, forward strand.
CGAGGAGGAGACACGGAGAGGAGACACGGGGAGGAGACACGGGGTGGAGACACGGGGAGGAGACACGAGGAGGAGACACGGGGAGGAGACACGGGGAGGAGACACGGGGAGGAGACACGAGGAGGAGACACGGGAGGAGACACGAGGAGGAGACACGGAGGAGACACGGGAGGAGACACGGGAGGAGACAGGGGAGGAGACACGGGAGGAGACACGGGGAGGAGACACGGGAAGGAGACACGGGAGGAGACACGAGGAGGAGACAGGGAGGAGACACGGGAGGAGACACGGTGGAGACACGGGAGGAGACACGGGAGGAGACACGGGAGGAGACACGAGGAGGAGACACGGGAGGAGACACGAGGAGGAGACACAGGAGGAGACACGGGAGGAGACACGGGAGGAGACACGGGAGGAGACACGGGAGGAGACACGGGAGGAGACACGGGAGGAGACACGGGAGGAGACACGGGAGGAGACACGGGGGGAGACACGGGGTGAGACACAGGGTGAGACACGGGGGGAGACACGGGGTGAGACAGGTGGGGAGACATGGGGGGAGACACGTGGGGAGACACGGGGGGAGACACGAGGAGACACGGGAGGAGAGAGACACGGGAGGAGACACGGAGGAGACAGGGAGGAGACAGGAGGAGACACGGGAGGAGACACGGGAGGAGACACAGGAGGAGACAGGAGAGACACGGGAGGAGACACAGGAGGAGACACGGGAGGAGACACGGGAGGAGACAGGAGGAGACACGGGAGGACACGGGAGGAGACACGGGAGGAGACACGGGAGGAGACACGGGAGGAGACACGGGAGGAGACACGAGGAGGAGACACAGGAGGAGACACGGAGGAGACAGGGGAGAGAGGAGACAGAGACACGGAGGAGACAGAGGAGGAGACACGGAGGAGACACGAGGAGGAGACACGGGAGGAGACACGAGGAGACACGGGAGGAGACATGGAGGAGACACGGGAGGAGACATGAGGAGACAGGAGGAGACACGGGAGGAGACACGGGAGGAGACACGGGAGGAGACACGGGAGGAGACACGGGAGGAGACACGGGAGGAGACACGAGGAGGAGACACGAGGAGGAGACACGAGGAGGAGACACGGGAGGAGACACGGGAGGAGACACGGAGGAGACACGAGGAGACAGGGAGGAGACACGGGAGGAGACACGGAGGAGACACGGGAGGAGACACGAGGAGGAGGAGACAGGAGGAGACACGAGGAGGAGACACGGGAGGAGACACGGGAGGAGACACGGGAGGAGACACGAGGAGACACGGGAGGAGACACGGGAGGAGACACGGGAGGAGACACGGGAGGAGACACGAGGAGGAGACACGGGAGGAGACACGAGGAGGAGACACGGGAGGAGACACGGGAGGAGACACGGGGAGGAGACACGGGAGGAGACACGAGGAGGAGACACGGGAGGAGACACGGGAGGAGACACGGGAGGAGACACGGGAGGAGACACGGGAGGAGACACGAGGAGGAGACACGGGAGGAGACACGAGGAGGAGACACGGGAGGAGACACGGGAGGAGACACGAGGAGGAGACACGGGAGGAGACACGGGAGGAGACACGGGAGAGACACGGAGGAGACACGGGAGGAGACACGGGAGGAGACATGGGAGGAGACACGGGAGGAGACACGAGGAGACACGGAGGAGACACGAGGAGGAGACACGGGAGGAGACACGGGAGGAGACACGGGAGGAGACACGGGAGGAGACACGAGGAGGAGACACGGGAGGAGACACGGGAGGAGACACGAGGAGGAGACAGGGAGGAGACACGGGAGGAGACACGGGAGGAGACACGGGAGGAGACAGAGGAGACACGGGAGGAGACACGGGAGGAGACACGGGAGGAGACACGAGGAGGAGACACGGGAGGAGACACGGGAGGAGACACGGGAGGAGACACGGAGGAGACACGGGAGGAGACATGGGGAGGAGTCATGAGGAGACACGGCGAGGAGACACGAGTAGGAGACACGGGGAGGAGACACGGCGACGAGACACGGGCAGGAGACACGAGGAGGAGACACGGGAGGAGACACGGGAGGAGACACGGGGAGGAGACACGAGGAGGAGACACGGGAGGAGACACGGGAGGAGACACGGGAGGAGACACGGGAGGAGACACGGGAGGAGACACGAGGAGGAGACAGAGGAGACACGGGAGGAGACACGGGAGGAGACACGGGAGGAGACACGAGGAGGAGACACGGGAGGAGACACGGGAGGAGACACGAGGGAGGAGACACGGGAGGAGACACGGGAGGAGACACGAGGAGGAGACACGGGAGGAGACACGGGAGGAGACACGGGAGGAGACACGGGAGGAGACACGAGGAGGACACGAGGAGGAGACACGGGAGGAGACACGGGGAGGAGACACGAGGAGGAGACACGGTGAGGAGACATGAGGAGACACGGGGAGGAGACATGAGGAGACACGGGGAGGAGACACGGGGAGGAGACACGGGGAGGAGACATGGGGAGGAGACACGGGGAGGAGACACGGGGAGGAGACACGGGGAGGAGACATGGGGAGGAGACACGAGGAGGAGACACGGGGAGGAGACATGAGGAGACACGGGGAGGAGACATGAGGAGACATGGGGAGGAGACACGAGGAGACACGGGGAGGAGACATGAGGAGACATGGGGAGGAGACACGAGGAGGAGACACGGGGAGGAGACATGAGGAGACACGGGGAGGAGACACGGGGAGGAGACACGGGAGGAGACACGGGAGGAGACACGGGAGGAGACACGGGTAGGAGACACGAGGAGGAGACACGCGGAGGAGACACGGGAGGAGACACGAGGAGGAGACACGGGAGGAGACACAGGAGGAGACACGGGAGGAGACACGGGAGGAGACACGGGAGGAGACAGGAGGAGACACGAGGAGGAGACACGGGAGGAGACACGGGAGGAGACACGGGAGGAGACATGAGGAGACACGGGAGGAGACACGGGGAGGAGACACGAGGAGGAGACACGGGGAGGAGACACGGGGAGGAGACACGGGGAGGAGACACGGGGAGGAGACATGGGGAGGAGACACGGGGAGGAGACACGGGGAGGAGACATGAGGAGGAGACACGGGGAGGAGACACGGGGAGGAGACACGGGGAGGAGACATGAGGAGGAGACACGGGGAGGAGACACGGGGAGGAGACACGGGGAGGAGACATGAGGAGGAGACATGGGGAGACACGGGGAGGAGACATGGGGAGGAGACATGAGGAGACACGGGGAGGAGACACGGGGAGGAGACACGGGGAGGAGACACGAGGAGGAGACACGGGGAGGAGACACGGGGAGGAGACATGAGGAGACACGGGGAGGAGACACGGAGACACGGGGAGGAGACACGAGGAGGAGACACGGGGAGGAGACATGAGGAGGAGACACGGGGAGGAGACACGGGGAGGAGACATGAGGAGGAGACACGGGGAGGAGACACGGAACCGTGAGAGAGAAACGGTGTTTATTCTCTGGAGGTGATGGCCGAGTAACAAACCGATCTCATGCGACACCATCTTAGATTTTGGATATCGTGACGCGGTGCACAAAGGTCAAAGGTCGCACAACAGTAACATTGTCATTAGTTTTATCATTTGTCTTTTCTCACGGCTCGACCACGCAGATGTTCACTTTCAAACCTCAAAAATGACGGTTGCAAATAAAACAAAAACAAGATGGCAACAACCAAAATGCCCAACGACATCCACTTCTTCTTCTACTCTTTCTTTTAAGGAGCAAACTCTGGCGCCGACCAATCACAGCCCGTTGTGCCACGTTCACATGGCAGAAGAAGAAGAAGAAGAACCCAGTCGTGCTGGCAGCTGCTGAATGATCTCAGATAACCTCCAACGTCTCCCAGCTACGCCTGCCCCTGAGCACACACACACACACACACACATTACACACACACACACATTACACACACACACACACACGTCGTTTGTTTTCCTCGACACACACTCTCACAGTGGGTCTTTGTCTGTGTTGGACAGACGGACACACACGCCGCTCGCCACGCCGACACGGCGTCCAGGGAGAAGGAGACGGGCACCACTTTAGACTCCTCCTCTTTTATTTAACCACGCAATGCAACGGTCAAACGGCGAGTTGACCTCACTGTGACGCCTCGACCTGAGAGTTTATTCATTGTGTTTTACTCCACACACACACACAAACACACACAAATACACACACACATACAACCACACACACGCACCTCTCTTTGACGACGTCCCCATAATTCCCTCCCAGTCGATTCCAGACAATGAGTACGTAGAAGCAGGGAGAGAGAGAGAGGCGGAGAGAGAGAGAGAGAGAGAGAGAGAGAGAGAGGGAGAGAGAGAGAGAGAGAGAGAGGGAGAGAGAGAGAGAGAGAGAGAGAGAGAGAGCAGCACCAGAACAGTCTTGTGACCCAGACACTGACTCTCTCCCTCCCTCTCTCCCCCCCCCCCCCTCTCTTTTTGTATCACGGTGTATCTACTTAAACACATGAAGCATAGACTTCTATACAACCAGAGAGTCGCCCCCTGGTGGTCAGAATAAATAAGCTTAAATCTTTTGGACAAACATGGATGACTGGTTGGTAGGGATTGGTATCGGGGGTTTTTTTCTGATACCGGTGCCTGAACCAATACTTTTTTTTCACAATTACAGCAACATTCAAATCTTCCCTTTATTTTTATTGTCATGTAGTTTTAAGGAAGAGCGACAGTGGAGGGACTCTCTCTCTCTGTTTCAGGATGGACAGACATGCAATAGCTGTGACAGAATAGACCCAAGTAGACAGCGTTGATCTGAGGATTGTAGCTTGTAAGAATAATATGAATCTTTGATTCTAGTATTACTTTTAGACAGAATTTCTTCACGGTCAAACTGATTTAAAGGTGTGTTTTGCTCACAGACACTAAATAACAGGGCATTTGTGATTCACTGCCTTCAGTGGGTGGCGCTCCTGTGCCGTGGCGAGGCCGGTAACCCCCACACAGACCTGCCTAGCGACGCTGAACCACACTCAAAAAAGGAATGAGCGTTGAGATTTCTCGCGACATAATCCGGTCGCAGAAACCCCCGACGGCGTCTTCAGAGCTGCATCGATCTTTACCGCCTTCCACATCGACCAGAGAGGCGTTGTATTCTTGGAAACATGATCTATTTCCCGATGCCCACTCATGGCTAATCGTATGTTTAGTGACATCCAACATGCGGCCGGTCGACTCCCAGAGCGACGGACGGCAAGTCTGATTTGAGAGAAAATTGGAAAAATAACCTCATGGATTATGGTGGAATGTGCCATGTATGCACTGAGGCGTGTTGTTGAACACACACATGGGGATACATCCGGGATAAACCTGCATTCTCTTTACTGCCCAGCAGGAGGCGACTCTGGTTGCGAGAGGAAGTTGGGTTGTATAGAAGTCTATGAGAAAATTACTATGAGCCTAGTTCTCACTTTATTTATTACCACAGTAAACATTGTAAACATCAGTTTATGGTGTTATTCTGTAGTTAGCATAAAGAAGGTTGTTCATTGGGGCGGGGCTACCGTGTGATTGACAGGACCGTTTCAGTGTGTTTTCATTCCATGAAAGATAATTCTATCATTTTGGTTGACAAAAAAAAAGTCTTGTTCAGTGTATTAAGATCCATCCTCTAGTTTCACTTCTAAAACAAACCCCAAGATGGTGAGGGGAAAGAAACGAAATGGTGATGGCGGAGGCCAGAAACCAAGATGGCGGAGGCCAAAAACCAAGATGGCGGAGATCAGAAACCAAGATGGCGGAGGTCAGAAACCAAGATGGCGGAGGTGAGAATCCAGTATGAGGACAGCCAGAAAGCAATATGGTGGGGGCCAGAAACCAAGTAGGCGGAGGCCAGAAACCAAGATGGTGGAGGCCAGAAACCAAGATGGTGGAGGTCAGAAACCAAGATGGTGGGGGCCAGAAACCAAGTAGGCGGAGGCCAGAAACCAAGATGGTGGAGGTCAGAAACCAAGATGAGGACAGCCAGAAACAGCCTTTCGGTATTTGACCGATCTCACAAAGGCCACAAACCAAGTTGCCGACGGACAAAATGGCGAGCCTTGGAAACGTCAGTCTACAAACCAATGACTGACGTTGCGGTGACTTCGTCCACTCGTTCTATACAGTCTTTGTATACACACAGTTAATATTCCAGCTCCCATTAAAACAAAAACATGTGTTTATGCAACGCCGCATATCATACACACACTAGCCAGCCGGACAATGCTCCAGCCTGTTTGCAGAGGCCTCCTTATGGGCGGTGACTCACCAACTCAATCTCTCCCCTCTCCCATTTCCATGTACTCCTTCTCGTCTGCCGTCACCCACAAGCCTGACAAATAAAAGTGTGACAACAACGACAAAGAACTCTCCCCACAAACCAGATGCAGCTTCAGGCCGAGACACCGGAATTTAATTGCACCCTAAAACTAAACACAGTCCGATCGAAAGCTCTTTGTTTCGATTTCACCCTTTTGGTATTTCACCGATCTCCGAGGGCAGAGAACAAAATAAAAACTATAAGAAATATGAGACGCGAGGAAGGGGAGCGGAGGCTGGCGAGCGGGGGTAGGGTGAGGACAGGCCGCGGGGACGGATGCACCGCTGCTCATAATACTGCCTAATAAATGAGACGAGAGAAAGATGAGGCGTCTGAGGGGAGAGCGTTTCAACTTCACGAGCGAGAGGAAGCGTGAGAGGGCAGTAGATTGCCGCCAAGGCAAATACGCAGGGTCAGCAGAGGGGCCTGAACTGAAGGTCCCGCAGTCAGAGTACAGAGGACTCTGGTTGGAGAACGCACAACAACAAAGTTCTCCTTGGGGATGAATAAAGTATCCATCTATCCATCCATCCATCGACCTACCTATATATCTATCCATCTACCTTCATATTTACCTACCTATCCATCCATATATCTATCTACCTACCTTATTTACCTACCTATCTATCTATATATCAATCAAACCATCTACCCACATATCTACCTACCTACTTATCCATCTCCCTACCCACCTATCTATCTATCTACCTTATTTAGCTACCTATCTATCTATCCATCCATCCACCTACCTACCTAATTTACCTATCTATCTATCTAATTATCTACCTACATACCTATCTATCTACCTTATTTACCTATCCATCTACCTACCTACCCATCTATCTATCCATCTACATATCTATCTATCTATCTATCTAACCATCTACCTACATATCTATCTACCTAATTTACCTATCTACCTATCCATCCATCTACCTATCTACCTACCTTATTTACCTACCTCCCTACCTACCCATCTATCTATGATTATATTAAACCTTTATTTAACTAGATGAGTCCCATTGAGATTTAAAATCTCTCTTTCGAGGGCGACCTGGCCAAGAGAGGCAGCAACATAAAAAAACACGTAGTTACAAACAAAAAAACACAGAACAAGACGAGTTAAAAGAAACTAAAAGTGAAGAGATGATGACATAACCGAGTTAATTTAAGAAAAATTGACATTTTTGTGAACCTGCATCCATTTATTTTATTTTATATTCACACACACACACACACACAGAGAGAGAGTCTATTTGCTTTAATGTTTGCAACAATGAGGCTGATTCCAGGGCTTTCCTAAAGCATTTGGACAGAACAACACTAGTTTCACTAAAGGTTGTTTAACAGCTTAGAAAAAGAAGGAAAGAACCGCAGAGCTCTAATAAGATGGAAGAAGTGACGAAGAAGATGAAGAAGAAGGAAGAAGAAAAAGAAGAAGTAAGGAGACGAAAAGGAAGAAAGAAGAAGAAGAAGGAAGAAGAAGAGGGTAGAAGAAAGATGAAGTAAAAGGAGGGAGAAGATGAAGAAAATTAAGGAAGTAGGAGGAAGAAAGAAGAAAAAGAAGATAAAGGAGAAGAAGAAGAAGAAAGTGAGAGCAAGAAAGAAGTCACTTTCGAGGACCAGTGGCGGTGGAGGTGACGGCTCCACCGCTTCAGGAGAGGAAGCTCTAACTCGCTCTGCAGCGCTCTTCGTTTTCCTCGCATGGAGAATCCCCCGAGGCTCATCAGGAAACACAAGAGAAGAAGACGAGTCCACGGTTTCTTCGTCGTTTTTTCGCAGGCCGGACGGGACATTGATTGATCAGCTTGAGGACTGATAACACAAAAAGTCTCAAACTTTTCCATGGCAACCGAATGCAAAACTTAAACACGACTCCCCAGACCGAGAATCACAACACACACACACACATACACACACACACGGGATAGACAAGCTAGCGTCGGGCTCCCTGTGATTAGTACCATAGCCGGTCTCCTCGTCATCAGCTCCGGAGAGTCGAGCTGATGATTAATAAACTAAAGAGATTTCCAGCTTTGGAAAGTAACGTTTGTTTTGAAGCGGCAGCACGTTTCAGCTGTGGAGCCGAGTCGATGGATATCTTTCACAGGGCGGGGGGGGAATGCAAATGTCATCGTAATCCGGTGGCCTTTTTAGTCTTTTAAGAAAATGTTAAATTGCTCGCGCTCCGCTTTGTCTCCATCGATCCTCCAGGCGGCGTTCCCCCCTCGAGGTTCTGGATGTTCTCAGATCTTAAAACCGTGTCACGTAAAATGTGACCCAAGTCAGCCCCTCCAGAGGAGAAGGGAAAACCCCGGTAATGTTCCAGATACGAGAGAGAGAGAGAGAGAGAGAGAGAGAGAGGGAGAGATGGAGATGGAGTGGGAGAGAGAGAGAGAGACTTTTCAGCAAAACCGAGATGATTCTTTGACTACAAACGCGATGGATTGTAGATTTCTATCGTGTGTAATCACATTTTATCTGGAAACATAATCCTTCACACATAAAAAAGCCCCCCAAAAGCCCACTGGTGTAATTAATGAGAGTCAAAGCGGATCAACTGTGAGAAAAGGAAACGAAAGTCTTAAGTTACCAGAAAAAGTCCCGTAAAGACCGGGACACCACGCCGTTACCTGCGAAAGCGTCATCTGAAAACACACACACACACACACGAGTGAATCTCAGCCAAGTGTGTGTGTTTCGTTTCCACAGATCAGCTCAAAGCCGCCATCGACTTCCCGCTGATTGATTTAAGCGCAGCTTGTTTATCGAGTAATAAATTGTGGACAAGAAGAAGAAAAAAATCCATAAAACATAACACTCGTCGAGAAGAAACAGAAACCTCCATCATTCAAACGCGACGCCGTCCCGCCTACGATCGATTCCCTGAAGAGCGACCGCCGGCGCGTCGGCCGGCCGCTCGTAAACAAAACGACGAGTTCTCTTGATCCCGTTTAAAATGTTCGTAAACGGTAAACGGGTGTGTTCTTGTTTAGCGCTTCTCTCGTCCTCCGACCAATCAAAGCGCTTTCACGCGACCACGACACCCACTCACGCCCTGATGGGAGGAGCTACGGTTCCACCTGCACATCAGGACTAGGGCTGGGCACCGGTTTTCGGTGTCACCGGTTCCTCTACGACCGGTGACGACCGGACAGAAACGCAATGCACATTTTGAAGCGTTGCGCACAGTCTGAGCACCGCTACCATTTAGAAAAAGTACCGGTTTAGCACAGGTATCGGAAACAAAAAAATTTACAAGCTCGTAGCTGTAGCTAGCGCTAGCTACGAGCGCACCATTTAAAAAAGTACCGGTTTAGGACCGGTATCGGGGAAAAAACAATTTTCAAGTCCGTAGCTGTAGCTAGCGCTAGCTACGAGCGCACAGTCTGAGCACCGGTACTGTTTAAAAAAGTACCGGTTTAGCACCGCTATCGGAAAAAAAACAATGTACAAGCTCGTAGCTAGCGCTAGCTACGAGCGCACAGTTTAAAAAAGTACCGGTTTCGCACCGGTGTCGGAAAAAGAAGAAAAAAACGATACTGATCCCTAATCAGGACTCGCTGACATTCACACGGCAACAGGAGCAATTAGGGGTTCAGCGTCTCACCCCCGAGGCGCAGCGACACGTGCTACGTATACTACCGTTCAAAAGGTGTGCAACTCCAGCCTTCTGGGTTGAATATTAACACGGAGAGAAAACAACTCCAAGCGCCTCGTCTGGTGCTGTGTGTGTGTGTGTGTGTGTGTGTGTGTGTGTGTGTGTGTGTGTGTGTGTGTGTGTGTGTGTGTGTGTGTGTGTGTGTGTGTGTGTGTGTGTGTGTGTGTGTGTGTGTGTGTGTGTGTGTGTGTCAGGGAATGAGGGCTATTTCACAGCAACCAAAACAACTGGGTCATATTAGAGCAGCTCCACTTTTCCAAGAGCCTCTATTAACAAAGTCCTGATGATCCTCCGGGTCCTGGGTTGAAACCTAATTCCCCAGCCTCGCTCTCTCCATCTAGAATCTTCCATCTCCATCCAGATGGCTCCGGGTTTCATTAATGTCAGCGCTTGGCAATACTTTGTTTTGTTTGGCCATCAGAGGAAAGAAAACGCTGTCGTTTCCAGGCCCTCTGTAGCCACTGATCAAATATAGATATATATATATTTTTTTTTTTTAAAGAAGCGACAAAGACAGTTAAGTGTGTGGCGTGTCAATCTAAATCATCGAGAAGCCGCGACCTACAACACAACTACAGAAATATATATATATATATATACACTCATTCAATAGTTGAATCGTAAGTGAGTTGCGGATTACAGTTTTTCTCCATTGCTTTGGCTCAATTCTTGAAACAGAAATGACATTCTCAAAACAACTCGTGCAAACCTCCAAACCACTGGGCACTTGTTCACAACAGATTAGAATTTCCCATTCCTTTAATCAAAGTGCAATTGTTTTAGAAACTCCTTGCAAATGACAAGTACAATTGCCTACAGCTTGCACACATTTCAAATGATTTAGCACATCTGTGCAAACGGTTTGGTACAATTGCCTTCAGTTAGCCCAATTACCAATGGAATACATCTTGCTGGTCTAAACTGACTGTTGCTTCTCAGTCAAGTGGTTGTTCTCTGCAAAACATCTTGGCATAATTTCTTTGTGTACATCATCACCTGCACAATAGTTCACTCCACTGTCAAAATCATTCAGACACATAATACCATGAACAATATCATGGTATATACTGTAATATGGATCTCTTGGATCATCTGCTTCATTTTCATGTGCAACTAGAACTTTACTAATCAAGGGGGATTTTCTCACATCCGATCACCAATCACACAGTAATTTTAGTTAGCTGACAGGTGCTATCCAGGAGTATAAATGCTTCCATCAAATATCTAGGGCTTGACAAAGTTCAGTAGAGTTTACAGTATGAACATGGAAGCACCTGGCCAGGTAAACGAACAAGGGCAACTGCCTGTTCGAGGAAGAGGAGGAAGAAGAAGAGGAAGAGGAGCAAGGGTGCATGGTGGTGGAGGGTGTATGAGCATCGGGCTCTAAACCAGAGGTCCCTTCTCCCGGCAATGGATGCTGCTTGTGCCGATGTCACGGCAGATCAGTGCAGGGGATGGTTGCGGCATGCACGGCGATTCTTACTGTCATAATTTCCATGGCAAGATAAGTGCAATACAGTATGTGATGGGAAACCTTGTTGGCTCCTCTTGAATGAATCTTTTTTCTGTTTGATACACATAGTATTCTGGAAAGAAAACATCTCCTACAGTAACCATTCAGTGTCAAAGGACTAAGCCAAGATTGAAATGTGCACATGAGGGATATTTCTATGGTCCACTGCCATACTGACAAAACATCTAAACATTTTGACCTGCAGTGTTTAAACAATGACGAAGGGACTTTTCATTTTGGGGGCACTGACGATTTGTATGAGAAAAGGAATTCGTTTTGACTGATGAGTTGTGTATTTTGGGAGAGATATGACCTTTTGCAGGTGTGCCAAAGTGTTTTGCTAAACCATCTAGGTTATTTTGGCAAATGTATTTAAAGCTTTGAGAATGTCCTTTTTTTCGAGAGAGAGATGAGCCACAGCAATCGAGAAGGAAGTTTTCATTTTGGGGGCACTGACTATTTTTATGAGAAAATGATTTGGGTTTGAAGCTTGAGTTAACTGTTTTGGGTGAGATATGACCTTTTGAAGGTGATCTATGTTGTTGTGCTGAACCATATATGCTATTTTACCAAATGCACTAAGAGCTTCGAGAATGTAATTTCTGTTTCAAGAATTGAGCCAAAGCAATGGAGAAAAACTGTAAAACAAAGTTTTACCGTCAAAGTGTAAAGTAAAGTCTTTGACTGCCGGTTATCGGACAATCGTCAGTTAATATATAAATATCTGACATATGACAAATACAATAAATAATGTCACGTGAACGACGGCGATGCTTCCTGGTCAACGCTCACGTCTGCAGGAGAGCTAGTTACGTTAGCAGCATAACGGCTAACGTGAAAAGGGGTTCCATTCAGTGACATTATGATGCGTTCAGGCTCCGCTCGGTTAAAAAAAAGAAAAGAAGAAGAGCATCAATTTTAACGTTATCTGTGGCTGTGTCTACTACCGGACACTTCACGAAGGACACTGCAATACAGAGCCCTGACATCTGTGGTGCACTGCGTGGCTGATGAGTCTGTATCAAATGGAACACTCACGTTAACCACTTGGCGGAAGTGACGGACGCAAATCTGTTACCCGCGAAACTTAAAGTGACAAAATGAATGCACTTCTTGCCCTCTTTTTATCCCTTGTTCACCCCTTTCTCCACCCCATGTGGAAACTGCGATACCTCCACCATCGCGGCAGGAGCCTCCGTGGTCGACCGCTTGTGCTACCGCTATCGTCCGCCATTGTTTTAGAAATAAAATGAAAAGCTGGCGAAAGGGCTCCTCCTCTTCCGCTACGTAGCCAAGATGGCGCCCGTTTAGGGCCAGTAGTGTCCATCGTTTTACATGTTTTGCCCGTTTCCATCCGGGTCCTTTCAGTGCACTGGATGCTGCTGGTTGTGTCAGTGTGGCGCCCGAAGCACTGAAAGGCAGTGCTCGAGTGCTCAAGTGTCCGAGAGGAGACACAGCCTGTGTCTATTTGGGTGTTGTAATATGCGTGTGGTGTTTTTACGTGATGGGATTTGCCAGCTGCAATTAGTCTGCACAATAAATCACCTCTGGCCAGATCCGCCTCAAGCTGAACGTCAATAAACCGCTTTGCAGCGCTTTCACTTTATACTTTAAATACATTCACTTTCATTTCCTTTATTATTTAAATGTCTTAAATGTCCTGCCCTGCTATTTTATTGTGTATATATTGTTAAAATGTTTGCTGCCGCATCAAGAAAATTTCCCCCATGGGATGAATGAAGTAAAATCTCATCTTATGTCCTGAACTCGATCAGATCGTTCTATTATTCATGGTCAGGGGTGCCAAAAAAAAAGAGAGTAAAAACATCTAAATTGTATACTTTTGACTTTATCATTTGTTTGTTTGTGTAGAAAAAATAATACAAATGATGAAGAAGTAAAAAAGATTTATTTTATTGATAATAAAATCGGAGTAGTTTTAATGACTAATATCATAAGCGTTGTTAAACACCTGTAATATTTATTTTCAATAATGTGAAAACTTCTTCGACAAACAAGCGTTTCGCCAAAAACATTTTTAAAATGTCAAGCTCACGTCACAGATAACGTTAAACTTGATGCTCTTCTTCTTTTTTTTTAACCGAGCGGAGCCTGAACGCATCATAATGTCACCCCTTTTCACGTTAGCCGTTGTGCTGCTAACATAACTAGCTCTCCTCATGCAGACGTGAGCGTTGACCAGGAAGCATCGCCGTCGATCACGTGACATTATTTATTATATTTGTCATATGTCAGATATTTATATATTAACTGACGATTGTCCGATAACCGGCAGTCAAAAACTTTACTTTACACTTTGACGGTAACACTTTGTATTAATCCGCAGCTCACTTACAATTCAACTATTGAATGAGTGTATATATATATATATATATATATATTTTAAACTACAAAGGGACATCCTCACAATATCGATATAACATTTTCCCCACCCCGCCCAGCACTAGCACGTCATACTCAATGTAAACAAGAGCTTTCCCCCGTTACCCGTGCGTAAAAACGACCCGCGTGTAAAACTCCGTTAGCTTGTCGCTCACCGTGTCTGCTGTGGTTCTCCGGGCCGGCCGTGGTTCTGACGACAGGCTCCTGGGGATGCCCGTGCTTCGGGGTCCGGCCCCTTGGCATCCCCGACGAGGACAGCTTCCCAAGCCTGGGGCCATTTGGGCTCTCCATGCCTGAGGGGGGGGGGGGGAGAAGAACACTCAGGTGAGATGTCTGAATAAATAAAAAAAAGTCTGTGGTTCACTCACACACACACACACACACACACCTGAGAGATTTTAAAGTGTTGTTTCTACGACATGAAATAAGTCAGTGAACGCCCCTCTTAGTCGTGCCCCCCCCCCCCCCTGGAAGCTGCGACGTTAGCTTCTTACTTAAAGTCATAAAAGTGGAGTTCGACCTGCTTTTCCCCCTCAAGAGATAATTTTCTAAGATTAAATACCAACTTCGACGCCGTCCTTTCGCCCTACGCCGCGCCTCCTTCCCTCCCTCCTTCCCGCCGTTGTCGTCATCACCGTTGGACTGAAGGTCGTCCGAGCTGAAAAGGCGCGCCACGGTAATGAGGGCGCGACCTTCCATGTTTCATTTTAAAATCAATACGCATGCTTACACACTAACTCCATGCTCTTCCCATTAGACGAGAGGTGAGTCAAAGGGGAGGAAGAGGAAGAGGAAGAGGAAGAGGGGGACGAAGCGACTCTCCTCGCCTCCTTTTCTTTGAGACGAAAGTAACATGCGACGCGTCCTTCGGGCCGCATTTTATTTTGAAAAATAAGTACGGCGAGAGACGGCGAGTTTGACTCGTGAGTTACGCACCTTAACTGAAAAGATGATTTTTAAAAACTGTTTTTAAAAGTCTCATTTTGTCGTAGCGACGATGAGTTCCGTGCGTCGCCAACGCCGCTAGCTAGTTGGTTGTTTTTCGGAGACCCCGTTGCTGCTGCTGCTGTTGTTGTTGTGGCGTTGGAAAGAGTCGCCACTTTCGTCAAATCTTAGTAATTATCTCATTACGTCTTCATCGCTGACCATCGCACACTTTTTTTAAAAACAAAATAAAGTCCCATGGTGGTCCACAAGAAAGGGGCGGGACTTAGCTTCTATTAGGAAACGTCATAGCGGCATCACCAATTGGAACCCTGCTTTATGTCACTTTTAGGGGGAGGGGGGGGGGGCAGCTACGGGAGGCCGGCTACTACCCAGCATGCTCTTTGGCATTCTCCTGGTGAATTACAACAACACACAATTACACGCCCCGCTACTCTCGTCGCGAGTTGCAGAAAACTCCTCCGCGTCGCCTTTGACACGAGACACCTTCCGGCTGCTCCTGCGCGAGCGGTTCCTGCTCCTTAAAGACACAGCGCGAGACACATTCACTTCGCGAGGTGCCCTTTAGTGCCTTTAAAAGTTTAAAAGTTACACACGTGACGGTTGCATTCCTACGACATTCACTCTTTCGAGTGTTGCGATGTTTATTTAAAAAATTGGAAACATTGTTGCAAACTGCTGTGAGATTCTACTTCCGACGTTACTACACAACAACAACACCAGACACAACACAGTCACACACACACACACACACACGCCAAACCTGCGAAGTGTTTTAGCTCCCGCACGTGGCACCGTGCCATGTGTGCGCGCATGCGCGCGCGCGTGCGCGCGCGCGTGCGTGTATGTGTGTGTGTGTGTGTCAACCACAACAAGGTTACAGAGTTGCCTTTTTATGTGGCGAAAGACTCTCTTTCTGGGCCACACCTACCTACGAGCTGTCGGCAGTCACCCAGCACCCACGGGGGGGGGGGGGGTCACCCACGTGAGGGAGGAAGGAAGGGGCACCGAAGTGGGCGGTTTGTTGGTGCGCGTTGGTTCCCCCACCGACGTTACGTTACATGGCAACCACACCTGCTGTGCGCCAAGGACCCGGTGTGACTGGACTCTTCGGTGGAGGAGGAGGAGGAGGAGGAGGAGGAAGAGGTGGGGAGAGGAAGAGGAAGACAGCCGTCCTGTCCCCCCCAACTCTGCGGACGACAACGGCGACGAGGCGGAAGAGAAGAAGGAGAAAAAAAAGCCCAAATCCGGACAGCAGAGGAGAGATTCCGATTCCGTCTGCGCGTGAAGAAAAAAAAAAACACCCTCAAAAAAAAGAACTATCAAATCCTCCGGATACTTTCACCTTTTTATTCCCAGTTTCCAGCCGCCTTCGCCCCCCTCTCCTCCTCCTCCTCCTCCACCTCCACCTTCCTCCGCCTCCTCCTCTCCTGCATTAATATGTAGGCGATACACCACGAGGCACTTTCTTCAACCCTCTTCTCGTTAAACCTCCTCCACCCCTCCTCCTCCTCCTCCACCCCCCCCTCCCCCCCCCAAAAAAAACCCGACTCCAGAAATAGAAGAAATAAAACCAGGAGAAAGAACAACAAAAACCAAAGCGATAGGTAGGTCCCCGGACTCCTTTTGAGGGGAAACAAATATTAGAATACGGGGTGGTTTATATAGGCAGTGAAGCAAAATGGCGACTTTATTACGAAGGAGGAGTATAAAAAAAAAAATTTAAACCGATCCTTGCGCCGGTGAAGCTCGAAGGGAAGCTCTCAGATATCTGAAGTGGCGAAATGTCGACGGAACTGTGAGAGAGGAAGAGGAAAACGGAAGTGAAGAAACAAAAAAAAAGGTTCCTTACCTCGGGAGTATTTAGATATGTTTAATGTAATACGGATATGATGTGTGCGGCCGGGTACAGTATTACAGTGATGTGTGTGGGGTCATGCGCGTGCCCACTCCACCTCTCTGACAGTTGCACTTAAAGAGGCAACTTGCAAAACTCTAATATTATTATTAATATTGTTATTATCTCTGTTTTCTTTCTTCTTGTTTTTGTTTTAATGTGATTATAAATAATATATATGTCACAAACTCGCTGCTGATGGAGAGGAAGAGGATGAAGAGGAGGAGGAGAATAAAAGGGGTCAGGGCTGGTAATAAAATTTAAAAATCCCCTCAAATCAACCCCCGCCAAGTGTTTTGTTTTTTAAATCCGACAAATGCCCCCCCCCCCCCCCCCCCCGGAACCAGAACTCGGTCATAGTCCGGGTCGGCTCTTCTTTGTGGTTTAGCTCACTGCTGTCGGCTCACCCCATAAAAAAGCTAAATGTAGTAAAAAATAAAATAAATCCAGATTTATATCATGATAAAAACCCTAAAATCCAGGTCAGTGTAAATGCCTCATGTATTAATAACCCTTCAACACAATCAATATAGTATTGGCTGTTTTAATATTTTAAATATATAAGTAAATAAATGCACATGCACTCCCTGGCATTTATCTCGGCTAATAATAAATGTCACGTGATCACATCCTCGTATCACAGCTCACGAGATGCATCGTTCGTGGCATCATCTCCACCTCAGTCAGGGGAGGGGGGTGAGGGGGGGGTCTCTCTAACTCTGTCATGGTGCCAGTCGTCATGACCTAATATTTCCTATTAGCTGAAAACGATTATCTGAAACCATGACGTAATGTGTGTTTAAATAAACGCATGTGTGCAGCACCACCAGCAGAGGGCGCCAGAGACTCCTTTTCTTTTTCTCTTTTTTGCTGTGACGTTTCACACCTCACGCTATCACGTGTGCTTAAATAATGACTTTGTTTATTGTATTTACATGAAAAGAGTTCACAGAGCAACAGAGAGATAGACCGCGAGGCCCCGGATGAACAGACTCAACACGATGAAACCCGTCTGCACGAGAACCAACGCAAACAGTTGAAGAAAGACGACGTCACATAAAATGTTTATTTTATAAATTCAAATATTTTTTCTACACATTCTGTCATTTTAGCTGACGCTTTTATCCAAAGTGACTTACAATCCTGTTACATACACTGTAGACGCAGCTACAGGGAGCAGTGTCTTGCTCAAGGACACATCGACTAGGGCAGGGAGGGATTGAACCTACAACTGCCTGATTGAAAGACGGATCTGCTAACCACTGACCCATAGTCGCCCCCAACGTATTGAGCTACACGAGAGTAAGAAACACCTTTTCATATTAATATGCAAAGGAAAGCATCAGGAAGATGAAATGACGAGTGATGCGTTGATAGATGACCTCGATACGTTTCCTTAAAGGTGGAACATTGTGTCCACCAGGGGGCGCTGTCGGCCTGCGGGTCACCAACAGCAGCTCCGAAACAGGGGGAACGTGAAGACTTCTTCTTCTTTCTTCCTCCTCCTCCTTCCTTCTTTTTCCTTAATTTTCTTAATCTTCTCCCTCCTTCTTTTACCTCATCTTTCTTCTACCTTCATCTTCTTCTTTTTTTCTTCGTCCTTCTTCTTTCTTCTCATTCTTTCTTCTTCTTCTTTCTCCTCCTCCTCCTCCTCCTCCTCCTCAATCAACCTTCTTTATGCTTAATAAGCTCACCAGGTGACCTTTCCTCAGACCTCGTTCCCTACGAGTTGACGGGCCGGACAGAGTGAACGAGTCACGGCCCCTCAGCTGTGGCCCCGAGCAGCTGCTGGGGGGGGGGGGGCAGTGATGAGCGATCCCATCGTACCCTGAGATCCGGCTGATGATCAAAGAGACGAGATAAACAACCGGATGGGGGGGGGGGCGATCTCTCAAAACGACGAGACGCTTCAACCGTCTCACCGACCGACTGCACCGCCGACCATCTGCTCCGTCAGGGTGGAGGAGCCACCGCTCACTGGATCTGTTCACATGTGTGTGTGTGTGTGTTTGTGTCCATGTGTGTGTGGTTTTTTTGGGGGGTTCGTGTGTGTGCGCATGTGTGTGTGTGTACGTGTGCTTGTGTGTGTGTGTATTTCTGTATGTGTGTGTGCGTGGGTTTGTGTGTGTGTGCATGTGTGTGTGCCTTGTTATCAGCTGGTGAGATGCTTCACGTGTCTCAGTAATTGGAATCCTAGTGGGTGGGTGTATTTGTGTGTGTGTGTGTGTGTGTGTGTGTGTGTGTTCAGCACCCTGCATGAACCGAGTCGCCCGTGCACCTGAGTGACAGGGGGGGGGGGGGGGGGGTCAGGTTCACACGTTCTTTGTTCTTCCATGTGAGCTGATCTTCAACATAAAAATGTATGTTGAATTTATTCATTCGAAGCAGAAAAAAACATCAGCAGAAAGAGAATAGATGAAGATGAGGGAGAACAGATGAAGATGATGGAGAATAGATGAAGATCAGGGGGAGTAGATGAAGATGAGGGAGAACAGATGAAGATGATGGAGGATAGATGAAGATGAGGGGGAGTAGATGAAGATGAGGGAGAACAGATGAAGATGAGGGAGAGCTGATGAAGATGAGGGAGAACAGATGAAGATGAGGGAGAATAGATGAAGATGAGGGAGAACAGATGAAGATGAGGGAGAGCTGATGAAGATGAGGGAGAACAGATGAAGATGAGGGAGAGCTGATGAAGATGAGGGAGAACAGATGAAGATGAGGGAGGGTAGATGAAGATGAGGGAGAATAGATGAAGAGGAGGGAGAGTAGATGAAGATGAGGGAGAGTAGATGAAGATGAGGGAGAACAGATGAAGATGAGGGAGAACAGATGAAGATGAGGAGGATATTTAGGGAAACACTTTGGATTTGAGGGCCGGTGAATCACTCCTGTTCTGTGTGGAAGTGTGAAAAAGAGAAATATGTTTCTGTACGACAAAAAAAATACATTAAAATATAACTTTATATTTCCAAATGTGTGAATACTTTATTGTGTTCAATAACTCTGTAAACAAAGCAGAAGGCTAAGCTAAACTATTAGCTCCATGTCTCCTCATCTCCAATCATTAAGTCTCCTGTTAGCATGAGGCTAAGCTAAACTATTAGCTCCATGTCTCCTCATCTCCAATCATTAAGTCTCCTGTTAGCATGAGGCTAAGCTAAACTATTTGCTACATGTCTCCTCATCTCCAATCATTAAGTCTTCTGTTAGCATAAGGCTAAGCTAAACTATTAGCTCCATGTCTCCTCATCTCCAATCATTAAGTCTTCTGTTAGCATAAGGCTAAGCTAAACTATTAGCTACATGTCTCCTCATCTCCAATCATGAAGTCTTCTGTTAGCATAAGGCTAAGCTAAACTATTAGCTACATGTCTCCTCATCTCCAATCATGAAGTCTTCTGTTAGCATAAGGCTAAGCTAAACTATTAGCTACATGTCTCCTCATCTCCAATCATTAAGTCTTCTGTTAGCATAAGGCTAAGCTAAACTATTAGCTCCATGTCTCCTCATCTCCAATCATGAAGTCTTCTGTTAGCATGAGGCTAAGCTAAACTATTAGCTACATGTCTCCTCATCTCCAATCATTAAGTCTTCTGTTAGCATAAGGCTAAGCTAAACTATTAGCTCCATGTCTCCTCATCTCCAATCATTAAGTCTCCTGTTAGCATGAGGCTAAGCTAAACTATTAGCTACATGTCTCCTCATCTCCAATCATTAAGTCTTCTGTTAGCATAAGGCTAAGCTAAACTATTAGCTACATGTCTCCTCATCTCCAATCATTAAGTCTTCTGTTAGCATGAGGCTAAGCTAAACTATTAGCTCCATGTCTCCTCATCTCCAATCATTAAGTCTCCTGTTAGCATGAGGCTAAGCTAAACTATTAGCTACATGTCTCCTCATCTCCAATCATTAAGTCTTCTGTTAGCATAAGGCTAAGCTAAACTATTAGCTACATGTCTCCTCATCTCCAATCATTAAGTCTTCTGTTAGCATAAGGCTAAGCTAAACTATTAGCTCCATGTCTCCTCATCTCCAATCATGAAGTCTTCTGTTAGCATAAGGCTAAGCTAAACTATTAGCTCCATGTCTCCTCATCTCCAATCATTAAGTCTTCTGTTAGCATGAGGCTAAGCTAAACTATTAGCAACATGTCTCGTTTGTTTACGGGTGTGGTTGACTTCTTATTCATATATATTAGCGTACGTTACTCCTTAACTCTTGTGGGCGTATTTTGTTGGTTTGATGCAACATTAACCAAAACATAAGAAACCCAGAAAAGACGTCGCAGAACAAAACGTGGAAATAACGTCCGACACTGAATCTCAAGTAGTTTATTCTAAAAAGACTTCGTACCGTACGTCTTCATATCTGTAAAGCAGATCATATTTACAGGGAATCCAAAAATAATACAGTGAGTTTTCTCCCATTTTAACAGTCAGATACGTACATTGCCCAAAGGCTCCTCGTCAGAGGGCTGTTGGGGGGGGGGGGGGGGGGAGTTTGTTGGAAGTTTATAATTAGATTTATTTTTGTGTCTCCCGCATACAAAAGCGGTCTGGAGGGACGCCAAAGGAAGCTCCCTAGAGTTGCACTGGGACTGCCTCACATCTGGCTGGCTGTCATCTGGACCTCCCTTGCATTTCAAATCCCCCATGTGTGTGTGTGTGTGTGTGTGTGTGTGTGTGTGTGTGTGTGTGTGTGTGTGTGTGTGTGTGTGTGTGTGTGTGTGTGTGGCACAATGCATATCCCTCCCGTCCCTCTACCGCTCCGCCGCATCGTTTCATTATTGCTTCATCGGAGAGCGTCGTTACTACGGTAACGCTGTGTCCTCTGGATAATACAAGACTACTGTTACAGTAACGCAGATTTACAGTATGTTATTCTACAACCTTTATACTGTGTATGTATATATATATATATATATATAATTATTTCTCGCTGACATATTGCAGATCAGTTGCGCTTTTTTGGAATGACATTCGGCTGAAATTGTCATTGTTGATCCCCCCCCCCCCCCCCCAAGGTCTCCCAGGTGAAGGTCTCCAAGTTGAAGGTCTCCAAGGTGAAAGTCTCCAAGTTGAAGGTCTCCCAGGTGAAGGTCTCCAAGGTGAAGGTCTCCACTGTGAAAGTCTACAAAGTGAAGGTCTCCAAGGTGAAGGTCTCGACTGTGAAAGTCTCCAAGGTGAAGGTCTCCAAGGTGAAGGTCTCCAAGGTGAAGGTCTCCACTGTGAAAGTCTCCAAAGTGAAGGTCTCCAAGGTGAAGGTCTCCAAGGTGAAGGTCTCCCAGGTGAAGGTCTCCCAGGTGAAGGTCTCCAAGGTGAAGGTCTCCACTGTGAAAGTCTCCAACGTGATAGTCTCCCAGGTGAAGGTCTCCAAGGTGAAGGTCTCCACTGTGAAAGTCTCCAACGTGATAGTCTCCAAGGTGAAGGTCTCCAAAGTGAAGGTCTCCAAGGTGAAGGTCTCCAAGTTGAAGGCCTCCAAGTTGAAGGTCTCCCAGGTGGAGGTCTCCCAGGTGAAGGTCTCCAAGTTGAAGGTCTCCCAGGTGAAGGTCTCCCAGGTGAAGGTCTCCCAGGTGATAGTCTCCAAGGTGAAGGTCGTTTGAAACTACGCCAAAAAGTGTCCTGGTCCAGGTGGCCTACATCATCAACAGGGTCGTGGGTTTTACGTTGTATCTCTATGTTACAGTGGGTACCCCTGCCTTGAGGGGGGGGGGGGGGTCTCTACACACCAGATTGGGAGTCCGGTTGGCAGGCCATCTATAGACTCTCTTCTCCCCCCCCCCCCCTTTTTCACTGCAGCTCCTCCACGGCTCCAAGACATGTATTGTGTCAGAGGGAAGGGATGCCAAATGGCTCCAGAGAGATGAGCTAGGAGAAGTTTCCAAAAGAGGCTGCAAGAAGAGGAGGAGGGGGGGGGGAGAAAAGAGGAGGGGGAGAGAAAAGAGGAAGGGGAGAGAAAAGAGGAGGGGTACATAATTAGGATTCACTTATGGTGTCACTGATAATAATACGGATGTCTCCAGAACCTGAAGCTGACAAGACCACCAGAGGCTAAGGAGAACCAGAGGGAACCAGAACCAGGTCCACCGGGCCGGACTGTCAGACCCCCGGTACCGGTGACAAGAGAAGTCTCTATTAAGACTAGACGTTAACAAATATAATTAGAAAGAAGAAGAAGAAGAAGAAGAAGGAGGAGAACAAAGGAGAAGAAGGAAGAAGAAGAAAAAAGTCGGAGGAAGAAAAAAAAGGATGAGGAGGAAGGAAGGAGGAGAAGAAGGAAGAAGGAGAAAACGATGAAGAAGAAGAAGAGGAGATAAAGAGGAGAAGAAAAAGAAGAAGAAGAGGAAGAAGAGGAAGAAGAAGATAAAGAAGCCCCCCCCCTCGAGCTTTCATTGGCTGTCCTTGTTCTTTCATTAACCTCTTGTTGCCTCGTCTCATTTCTTTATCACAGTGATCCGTCACCTCCCCCCTCCCCACACACACACACACACACATTCATCTCTAATCGTAGCTCCGTGTCCTCTTTTATTCTCTTTTTTACATCCCCCTCTCCATCTTCAAATCCCTCCTTTTGTTTGTTTCCGAGCTCCTTTCTATCACTTTTTGATTCTTTTTTTGGGGTCCTGGAACGCCGACAGACTCCGCCTCCCTTCACGCTGGAGTTCAGTATTTTCATCTCTCGTTTCAACGGTTTATTGTGAGATCAATATTTAATCTTTTGGTAAATCCGCTGCAGATGAATCAGAGCTGACAGGCGAATCTCGGCGTAGTTAATGTGTCTGAAACAAGTCCGGCTCGCAGACTTTAATAAACTCCACCGTCTCTTCTTCTTCTACACAAACGCACAATTTGCTCGTCAAAACATTCGCGTCTCCTCGAGATCGATGCTCCTTTTTTATCGCCTCTTTTTACGCTCCTCGGGGCGCCGTCAGTCGAGAGAATGCAGAGTTCACCCATGAAGCGCAGACTCTCTCCTCACCACCAGGGGGCGACTCCTCTGGTTGTATAGAAGTCCATGCTTCATGTGTTAAAGCTGCATTCTCTCTCCTGACCACCAGGGGGTAACTCCTCTGGTTGTATAGAAGTCCATGCTTCATGTGTTAAAGCTGCATTCTCTCTCCTGACCACCAGGGGGCTCCTCTGGTTGTATAGAAGTCTATGCTTCATGTGTTAAAGCTGAATAAAAAAACATGAAAACATGAAAAGTATCCCCCCCAAAAAATAAAAAAAATAAAATTCTATATATATATATTTAAATATATATATATATAAACATATATACACACACACACACACACACACTCGTCACTCACTTCGACTGAGGAGCTGCAGGTTGCGCACCTCCTCCCGGACCTGCAGCTGGAGGACCTGCTGGAGGACCTCCTGCCTCAGCGTCTCCTGGACGATGCCCATCCTCTCCAGCTTCTCCCCGTTCAAACGCAGTAGCGCCCGCCCTGGAAGAGGAGGAGTTTTCATTGAAGTGATTTGACTATTCACTACGAAATACATATTTACAAATGCGGATCCTACATTTAAATACGTTAATAACTTCTCATCGTGCAAAAAAACTGCTCCGCCACACGGAAGACGGACGATTCTGACAACCAATCACACTTCAGTTATTCAGATTAAATACAACCGCCTCAAAATGGTCAAAAACGCCGACGCGTCGGAGCCACATGAGGCTCGTCTTAGTGTGTGATGCAAGTCGCTCGTCATGTGTGCGCTGCTACACAATCAGAATCACACACAACGACCCGCTTCTCACGCGTCTAAATCTGCTCTTCTTCTTCTTCTTCTTCTTCATCGCCGACAATAAAAAAAACGGCAGAATAAAACAAAACGATCGCAGTGAATATTAATAAAAGTCCAACAGAGGAGGTGGAAGCACACACACACACACACACACACACGAGAAGCGACGCTGATGTCCTCGGGCAGCTTGTTGCTCTGTAATTGCGCCGCTCGCTCCGAGAGAGAGAGACGCAATTACTTTCGGGTCGGCGAACTCCGATGATACAGAGTCGGGGATTAATTTCTGAGGCCGTCCCCGGTGAGGTCCAGGGCCCCTCTGGGTATTGTGTGCGGGTACACACACACACACACACACACACACACAAAAGAAAAAGACATATTTCGAGCCAAAATTTGCACAACAAAACACACAAGGGGGCTAATAATGCAAAAAAATTAAAAAGCAAGAAGGGAAAAATGGGACCGCACGATGATAATTGGATCCAAGCCTCCGTCTCGCTTCGAGAACACGTAAATAAGAATGATCGGATTTAGAGCTGCCGGTAGCATCGTTAGCCCTCGGCGCCCCACGGCAGCGTCAAAACGCTGTGATCGTCGCGAAGCGGCAGAGGTCAAAGGTCAACTCCATTTCTGCACGTTTTGACAGTAGCAAAAAAAAGTGCAATAAATGAGCTTTTCAAATAGCGTTTGATTGAAGACAGAGCCGCCGCCGCCTGTACCTGTGATGGCGTGGTGGGAGAACCGTACCTGTGATGGCGTGGTGGGAGAACCGTACCTGTGATGGCGTGGTGGGAGAACCGTACCTGTGATGGCGTGGTGGGAGAACCGTACCTGTGATGGCGTGGTGGGAGAACCGTACCCGTGATGGCGTGGTGGGAGAACCGTACCTGTGATGGCGTGGTGGGAGAAGGCCTCGACGTAGGTCAGGTAGTTGTGAGGACAGTGCTTCTTGAGCCACTTGCACACGTCCTGCTGCGTCCACAGAACCACGGGCTTGGACAGGCTGGACAGCGTCGGGCTGGTGTGGTACACGGTGAAGGCCTCGCCCGGACGCAGCTGAAACACACACACACACAAATGAAACACACACACTCAAAGTCGTGTTCTTCTACGTTTTCCTCGTGCGACGGCCCGAGTGATTTCTTACGGAAGAATTTTGACTGAGAAAATGTCAACAACAATTTCTGCTCGTCGGACGTTTACGATCGTTTACTAAATAAACGAAACAGTCAACTACTTAGTTAGTTTGAATTAGGCAACAACACGACTTATTTAGGTGGAGGGAAATATCTGTAAATACTTAGTTAGGTTGAGGAAAAGATCGCGAACAATTTGGGTTCAGGAAAAGATCGTGAAATAGTTAGGTTTGGAAAAAAAGTGAAATGGTTAGCTAGTTTCAGAAAAAGATCATGAAATAGTTTGTTAGATTTAGGAAAAGTTCGTAAATTACTCAGTTGGGTTTAGGAACAGATCGTGAAAAGGTTGGGTTCAGGAGAAGATCGTGAAATATTTTGTTAGGTTCAGGAAAAAATCGTGAACTATTTACTTAAGTTCAGGAAAAGATCGTGAAATATTTGGTTCGGTTTAGGAAAAGATCGTGAAACACTTAGTTAAGTTCAGGAAAAGATCGAGAGATACTTAGTTGGGTTTAGGAAAAGATCGTGAAATAATTAGTGAGGTTCAGATAAAGATGGTGAAATACTAAGTTATATTTAGCATTAATTAGTTGGGCGAAGGAAAATATCGTGAAATATTTAGTTGAGGAGAAGATGGTGGAATGTTTAGGTTCACCAACACAACTCATCAGCACACACGTCCTCTATTGATCATCGTGTGTTTCCTCCAACAGCTTATTTGTCCTTTCCTGCTTCCTTTGTTCTATCGTGCCTCTTATCCCTCACTGTACTTGCTCCTCATTAATTGTATCCTCCTTCCTCCTCCCTCCTCCCCCTTGTCCTCTCCCTCTTCTTTCCTGCCTTCGATCTTTCTTCTGCGCACATGAGCCACATGTTGCTCATTGCCTGTGTTTGTGATTGCGAACTCATGCTTTACAAAGATATTGAAACATTGTTGCATGTTACTTCCTGTTTACTCAAACCAAGAGGAGGAAACAGGAAGTCATACAGAATGACAGCGAGAAACACAAACTCCATTCAATCAGTGCACAAATAAATACATATTAGTTTAAGAGAAGGCACAAGTGTCTTAAAGCTGCATTCTCTCTCCTGACCACCAGGGGGTGACTCCTCTGGTTGTATAGAAGTCTATGCTTCATGTGGTAACGCTGCATTCTCTCTACTGACCACCAGGGGTGACTCCTCTGGTTGTATAGAAGCAGTGGTGTATAAAGTACCCAAAAGTCATACTTGAGTAAAAGTAAAGATACTTGACTGGAAAATTACTCAAGTAAAAGTAAAAGTCACCTATGAGAATACTACTTGAGTAAAAGTATTAAAGTACCTGATTTTTTTAGTACTTAAGTATCAAAAGTAATTTTCTGATATTAAATGTACTTAAGTATTGAAAGTAAAAGTAAAAGTAAATGCTGTTAATAAAAAAAACAAAGGGTCAGAATTTTGAGAATTATGAAGTTTATTTGTTTGGGTGCTGTGGCCATGAACAAGGAGTATGAGCTCGGATGAACTTAGCAATATATGAATACTATGAAATTACTAAAATATAAAAACACGATTAACACAGAAAAAAGCAGAACCAAAAGTAACAACCAGAATCATCACTTTAAAGTGAAAAATGTCTTGTTCATCTTCAAAAGAAGTTGATTTTCAAAATGGACAGATTTCAGTGTCGCTCTTCTGGGGCTGAAGACGAGTCCTGCGATGCTGAAGAGCCGTTCACCTGGTGCAGGTAGAGTGTGTCTAGCTTCACAGGCCCTGATGCAGGTAGAGTGTGTCTAGCTTCACAGGCCCTGATGCAGGTAGAGTGTGTCTAGCTTCACAGGCCCTGGTGCAGGTAGAGTGTGTCTAGCTTCACAGGCCCTGATGCAGGTAGAGTGTGTCTAGCTTCACAGGCCCTGATGCAGGTAGAGTGTGTCTAGCTTCACAGGCCTGATGCAGGTAGAGTGTGTCTAGCTTCACAGGCCCTGGTGCAGGTAGAGTGTGTCTAGCTTCACAGGCCCTGATGGTGCAGGTAGAGTGTGTCTAGCTTCACAGGCCCTGATGCAGGTAGAGTGTGTCTAGCTTCACAGGCCCTGATGCAGGTAGAGTGTGTCTAGCTTCACAGGCCCTGATGCAGGTAGAGTGTGTCTAGCTTCACAGGCCCTGATGCAGGTAGAGTGTGTCTAGCTTCACAGGCCCTGGTGCAGGTAGAGTGTGTCTAGCTTCACAGGCCCTGATGGTGCAGGTAGAGTGTGTCTAGCTTCACAGGCCCTGATGGTGCAGGTAGAGTGTGTCTAGCTTCACAGGCCCTGGTGCAGGTAGAGTGTGTCTAGCTTCACAGGCCCTGATGCAGGTAGAGTGTGTCTAGCTTCACAGGCCCTGATGCAGGTAGAGTGTGTCTAGCTTCACAGGCCCTGGTGCAGGTAGAGTGTGTCTAGCTTCACAGGCCCTGGTGCAGGTAGAGTGTGTCTAGCTTCACAGGCCCTGATGCAGGTAGAGTGTGTCTAGCTTCACAGGCCCTGATGCAGGTAGAGTGTGTCTAGCTTCACAGGCCCTGATGCAGGTAGAGTGTGTCTAGCTTCACAGGCCCTGATGCAGGTAGAGTGTGTCTAGCTTCACAGGCCCTGGTGCAGGTAGAGTGTGTCTAGCTTCACAGGCCCTGATGCAGGTAGAGTGTGTCTAGCTTCACAGGCCCTGATGGTGCAGGTAGAGTGTGTCTAGCTTCACAGGCCCTGATGGTGCAGGTAGAGTGTGTCTAGCTTCACAGGCCCTGATGGTGCAGGTAGAGTGTGTCTAGCTTCACAGGCCCTGATGCAGGTAGAGTGTGTCTAGCTTCACAGGCCCTGATGGTGCAGGTAGAGTGTGTCTAGCTTCACAGGCCCTGGTGCAGGTAGAGTGTGTCTAGCTTCACAGGCCCTGATGGTGCAGGTAGAGTGTGTCTAGCTTCACAGGCCCTGATGCAGGTAGAGTGTGTCTAGCTTCACAGGCCCTGATGCAGGTAGAGTGTGTCTAGCTTCACAGGCCCTGATGGTGCAGGTAGAGTGTGTCTAGCTTCACAGGCCCTGATGCAGGTAGAGTGTGTCTAGCTTCACAGGCCCTGATGCAGGTAGAGTGTGTCTAGCTTCACAGGCCCTGATGCAGGTAGAGTGTGTCTAGCTTCACAGGCCCTGATGCAGGTAGAGTGTGTCTAGCTTCACAGGCCCTGATGCAGGTAGAGTGTGTCTAGCTTCACAGGCCCTGATGCAGGTAGAGTGTGTCTAGCTTCACAGGCCCTGATGGTGCAGGTAGAGTGTGTCTAGCTTCACAGGCCCTGATGCAGGTAGAGTGTGTCTAGCTTCACAGGCCCTGATGCAGGTAGAGTGTGTCTAGCTTCACAGGCCCTGATGGTGCAGGTAGAGTGTGTCTAGCTTCACAGGCCCTGATGCAGGTAGAGTGTGTCTAGCTTCACAGGCCCTGATGCAGGTAGAGTGTGTCTAGCTTCACAGGCCCTGATGGTGCAGGTAGAGTGTGTCTAGCTTCACAGGCCCTGATGCAGGTAGAGTGTGTCTAGCTTCACAGGCCCTGATGCAGGTAGAGTGTGTCTAGCTTCACAGGCCCTGATGCAGGTAGAGTGTGTCTAGCTTCACAGGCCCTGATGCAGGTAGAGTGTGTCTAGCTTCACAGACAGCAGCACACAGTTGGGAAGCATTTCAGCAAGTCAACGTGATCCACGTCTCCATCCAGCTGTTTGCTGCTGTCATGCGCTTGAGATGACGAAGAAGAAGTCCTCTTCATCAGATGAACTGGACCTGGTGGCATCACATAGCTGCAGGGAGGGTTCTTCCATGTGCTGCTTTATGTCGTCCATTCCTGAAATAAAGTGAGAGTATTACAGACATGATAGAATTAATAACACTTCCTAACATGTCATGACCCCAACCTAATGTTTTGTACAAAATAGTTTGTTTTAATTTGAGGTTTATACATTTAGTTTCATGCGCTGTCCGTGCATCCAGAGTTGATTTGTGAATATGTACTTGTATCTCTGTAGTTAAACACAATAACAGTCCCAAATCAATATCGTCGCCATTACTGGACCGTCACTCTTATAATATTAATACAAATAATTATAATAATGCTGTAATGATTAGCATTATATTATAGCTAAGACGACTCAAATCAACAAATTCTCACAACTGTCAACACTTCTTCAGCTCATTAACTCGCTAGAGATCCGTCTGCTCCACTCATGCTAATTGTCTCATTTAATTGACGATAGCTAGCGAACGTTAGCCTAACGTACAACATGCGTAGGACAACCAGACACCTGTTTCCCCCCCCCTCTCCTGCCAAAGATATATCGTACTCCAATCCTGTGGGCAACACTTCTAGATATCTTAACAGGCTTATGATGACTAAACATTAACGTTGTGGCTCATGGGATTAATCTTAGTTTACCTCAGTGGCGGGCCGTCAGGGCCAGCAAGGCCTTCTCTGCTGGCCTAAACATCATCAGAATATAATTTTTTCAAAATATATTTCCCCACAAATATGTATTAAATTATTCCCCAGAGTAAGAGTTATACTCTTTATTTCATAGCTTTCCTCTTGGTTGCCACACACGTCGTAACATCTAGCGCCCCGGTGTGAATGACTTCCGCATCCAGCGCCTCGAGAGCAGCAGCAGCAGCCAATTAGATCCAACAGCGGAGCAGCTCAGCGCTGATTGGCTCTCACAACGCAGCGTTCTGGTTCTGTGCTGTGACGTCGCACTCGCTAGTGACGTCACGGAGATTTGAACCAGAGTGCGTAAATATGGAGCAGACTCAAGCACTGTTCAGAGGTCTACTTGAGGATCTGGGAGAGTCCTGGGGAGCAGAATATGGTAACCAGGATGTGTACCCTGGATACTCGTAGACTGGGGGGGATAGAGCAGGCTCAAGCACCGGGGGGGGGGTGGTGGGGTGGGGGGGGGTTCTCTGATATATACACATGTACATACATAAATACATGGTGAACTAATCTTACATTAGGTTGTTCAGCTGTAGTAAGACGGCATTGAAGGCCTAGGTAGAATATGCACGGCCCGCCACTGGTTTACCTCAATGTGTTTCCTGAGGTTGGTGAGTTGTTGAAGGCCATATCTCCGTAGCTTTCGGTCGGCATAAGAGGCACTTCATCCGGTAGGAAGAAACTTTCACTCCGACAAAAGAAAAGAGTTCGCCCAAATATGGCCACGGACGTTGATCTTGGTCCCCGTGGTTGTTCGAGTAGCTTCCATTGCTGCTCCACATGAAATGAGTCGTATCTGTAGCCGCTCGCTCGCTAACATCCTGGGCATCACTGGGAAGAGAAAACACGCGGCAAGGACCACTGACCCCCAACCTGGTGCTCGTGCTGCGTTCAGGTGCGCTGCGGTGTGTTCCACAACAGTCCCCGATGTGCTGCGTTCAGGTGCGCTGCGGTGTGTTCCACAACAGTCCCCGATGTTTCTCATGATTATTTTTTCCCGTAGTAACGAGTAACGATACTGTTTCAGGGGAAATGTATCGGAGTAAAAGTACAAGTTTTCATTGCAAAATGTAGTGAAGTAAAAGTAAAAGTAGACAGAAATATAAGTAGTAAAATAAAGTACAGATACCCAAAAAAACTACTTAAGTAAAGTAACGAAGTACTTCTACTTCGTTACTATACACCACTGTATAGAAGTCTATGCTTCATGTGGTAACGCTGCATTCTCTCTACTGACCACCAGGGGGCGACTCCTCTGGTTGTATAGAAGGCTATGCTTCATTTGGTAATGCTGCATTCTCTCTCCTGACCACCAGGGGGCGACTCCTCCGGTTGTATAGAAGTCTATGCTTCATGTGTTAAAGCTGCATTCTCTCTCCTGACCACCAGGGGGCTCCTCTGGTTGTATAGAAGTCTATGCTTCATGTGTTAAAGCTGCTTTCTCTCTCCTGACCACCAGGGGGCTCCTCTGGTTGTATAGAAGTCTATGCTTCATGTGTTAAAGCTGCATTCTCTCTCCTGACCACCAGGGGGCGACTCTGGTTGCATAACTCGCTCCTCCGTCTCTCTGAGTGGATCGATGACGCTACGATCAGCAGAGTGTTTATTGAGTCGATCGTGCTTGTATCTCACCAACCTGCCACTTCATCTCTCCACAGGTTCATTAAACACTCATCCATCTCCCCCCCACCCCCCCGTACGCTTTCTGCTGACCGACCCAAACCAATTTCTCTCTCTCTCTCTCGCTCTCTCTCGTCCAGCCAGCCGATCCATCTCTCCTCATCTCCTTGTTGATTTTGAAGGAACAGGAACCACCACCCGGACGGCACTGACTGAAAGAAACAGCGGTAGACTTCTACTTTACATCTATAAGTGTTTTATTCAGAAATCAGGATACAAGTAGACATCATGCATGGGCCCCCCTCCGCCTGGTACCTATTGTATTCAGACCAGAGAGAGGCGCCTTAGCAGAGGGCGCGACGGTTTAAATAGTCATCAAGACAAATTCTGATTGGTCCAGCGAAGAGAGGGCGGTGTCTTCTCATTGGTTCTTCGTCTCTCTGCTTCCGCCGTTGTCGCTCATTCATTGGTCCTTCTCGGCCCGCCAATGAGAGCATATGTTGTGAAAAAGTGTGAGAAAGGAAAGATGGAATTCACTTGTAGCTTCCTTTGACTGAGCTCGGGAGTTTTCTAAGATAATCTTATCTCTTCCGAGGTGGGATGCGCTGCGTCTAGAAGGTCGTTCATCAAAAGGGCCCCTTCACGTGTGTGTGTGTGTGTGTGTTGGGTCAGAGAAAGGGCATGTGTGTGTGTGTGTGTGTAAGGGGTCAGTGAGGGGGGCTCGTGGGTGACTCCGGAGAATAATGGCCCCATCTGGACCTTCCCTTATCTATCTGCGCTCAGTAAATGTCTCTGTTGCCTTCTCCTGCTCTGAGAGTATATAGAGCTCTTTGTTCTAGTCATCTTCTCGGATGAGCGTGGTGCATAAAGTTCTTTCGTGTGTCACTGTTATCTTCTTTGATCAGTTCAGGGGCCGGACTGCCCTGCTAAAGTTTCTAACTCTCATCCAGTGATTTTCCATTATACACATAACATTTATGCACAATGCACTAGGCTATGCTAAGCTATAATATATATTCTTTGCATCCTCCTTCCAGAGACCCGGCCAGATCCTGACACACCATTCTTCATATCTCTCTCTTTCTCTCTCTCTCTCTCTTTATCTCCCCCACACCACTGTGGTCCCTGGCAGCTTCCTGTTGCATCATTCGCCCCTCCCCCCCCACCATGTCTCCCACTAGCCCAAACATTTCTTTTTGAATGTGTCACTGTGATTCAGAAAAGAGTGTGTGGACTGTCGGCCGCCGTTAGCTTTGCCGTTAGCTTGCTATCTTCTCCGTAAGCTTCCCGTTAGCTTTGCCATTAGCTTTGCAGTTCATTTCGCCGTTAGCTCCCCATTAGCTTCCCGTTAGCTGGCCGTTAGCTTTGCGGCGGCTCTCTCTATCCTTTGGTCGGGGACCTTAAAGGCCCGGCCGGCTCCCTCTCTTCCTACTCTTGTTATCTTTCGAACCAGCGAGCGACACGTTGACATTTACAAGAACGCTTTGTACGACGATCGTCTGATCTGCCACGTTTAGACCAATAAACAAAGAGATCAAATGCACCAAAAGAAGATACTTCGGCTGCGAGTATTCACGTCGGCAACAAATATTCACAACAGTGACGTGAAAAGGAAACGCGGCGTCTATTTTAGAGCGATAACGACGCCTACACACCAACAAATGCTCCCAGAGAGGTGCGATAAATACCGCGATTTAACTATTCTACATTTTAGTGTCCTGTAAAAGTACGAGGCAATTATTTGTCACTTTCAATCGTCACTAAAACGTCCTTTTTAATATCTTAACGATGCGGTTTTCATTATTCAGAGTGCACAACATCTATTCGTGAAGCTTAAAGCAGGACATGGTGTCTCCTGTTCCTGGACGGCAACACGCCGAGGTGTGTGTGTGTGTGTGTGTGTGTGTGTGCGTGTGTGTGTGTGTGTGTAATAAATATATACGGCGTATGCATGATGATGATGAATGTGAGACTCAGCGCTGCGGGACGCGGGTCCAGGCGCAGGCGGCTTCACCTCCGAGATTTGTGTCTCGGCTTCCGATTCCCGCGTCTCGTCTCAAGGTTCCAGCCACCGGCTGTGTGTCAGACGGCTAAATGAGCCACACACACACACACTCTCACCCCATCTGGCTTCCCAAACAACAGCCGCTTCAAAGGACGCCACAGACACGATGAGTCATTATTTTGCTAAAGCCCTCTCAGCCGATCGGCCGGCACACCGCTCCACCCGCGGCGTTGCACGCAACCTCCACCCTAACGGGCGTCACGCCCTCGTGGAGTCGCCGCGTGGCGACATCATTTCACCAGTTTAGAAATAGCACAAATTGATGGTGCAATGTGCGAGATCGGGAGCGTCGAGAATGTGTTGAGTCAGCGCCTTGCAGCTAATGGTGCTAACAGGTGC
The DNA here is from genome assembly GCF_029220125.1 of Pseudoliparis swirei. Classification (NCBI taxonomy): domain Eukaryota; kingdom Metazoa; phylum Chordata; class Actinopteri; order Perciformes; family Liparidae; genus Pseudoliparis; species Pseudoliparis swirei. The sequence continues at coordinate 27,909,979 of NC_079396.1, forward strand.
TAACAGGTGCTAACAGCATTCACCTTGCAGAAACCTCTGGTTGTGAAAAGTGAAGCCTCTAGCGAAGTTCGTTAAAGCTGCATTCTCTCTCCTGACCACCAGGGGGCGACTCCTCTGGTTGTATAGAAGTCTATGCTTCACGTGTTGAAGCTGCATTCTCTCTCCTGACCACCAGGGGGCGACTCCTCTGGTTGTATAGAAGTCTATGCTTCTCGTGTTGAAGCTGCATTCTCTCTACTGACCACCAGGGGGCGACTCCTCTGGTAGTATAGAAGTCTATATAAATGACTTCTCCACTTTCTTCAAACAAATATGAACCAAATCTGAAGATATTGGTTCAATGTGTTTTCACAATGGTGGTTTTGGATATGAGGTCACAGTGACCTTGACCTCTGACCTTTACATGGCAAATGCATGTCTGCTGCCTTTTCTTTTAACTTCATGTAGAGAAGAACATTGTGAATGACAATATATATATTTACATATATATATATATATTAGGGCTGTCAATCGATTAAAACAAATTTACTAATTAATCACACATTTTGAAATTCATTAATCGCAATTAAAAGTTAGAAGTTCATTCTTTTTAAAGACCAAACTTCACACAGAGCTGTGTTTTCAAAGAGGCTCCTACCTATAAAGTGCCAGCGAGGTATTTAATATTGTGGATGATAAATTGTTTCTTCAGTGAAACATCAGATTAGTAAAAAAGAAGAAGTATATTGAGACCCCATTGGTCCTGTCATCTTTACCACTGAACAGCAGAACCAGTGGCCTTGGGAACTGACTGACATTCACATATGTCCTGTTAACCCTCTGGAGGCTGGGGGCATTTTATACATTTTACAACAAAAATTAAATTCATCTTTTAAAGGCGTTTGCATATGACAAATACCCACGTGTTCTACATCAAACATTCCAGAACAATCTCAGCTCTATTCAATGAGGCTCAGTTGTCCTGGTGCCGTGTTCTCTGCTCTCTGACTGACAGGCTGCTATAGAGCCTCACCTGTCAGGTGGGAGGTCCTTTGTGATTTACTGAGTGTTCATTGGTTGTTTTTTTCGCTAAATGTTGACAGACAAACGGATTGACCAATCACGGTGAAGGTTTCGTGTGACGAGTTCTTTCCGCACCGCGTCCCCCGACACGTCGCCCCTCCGTTCCTCTGTGTCTCAGAGGGGGAGACGGGAGGAAGGAGGAGCAGGAGGAAACCCGACTGATTCATCCACGAGTTAAACTGATTTCTGCTCCTTATTTTCGCGGAGAAATAATTGTTTTTAAAACGGAAACAGTGTTAAACCGTACTGCCGCGGTTTGACACTCGGTTTGAGTGTAAAAACTTCAACGAACACCGGAAGTAAACAAAGTTGCGTTAATTGCGTTAAAATATTTTAGTGCGTTAACGCGGCCAAATTAATCGCATAGATTAACGCGTTAACGCTGACAGCCCTAATATATATATATATATGCATGTACGTTGGGAACAGGTTCATCTGTGTGAGTGTGAGTGTGTGAGTGTGAGTGTGAGAGTGTGAGTGTGAGAGTGTGAGTGTGTGAGTGTGAGTGTGAGTGTGAGAGTGTGAGTGTGAGAGTGTGAGTGTGTGAGTGTGAGTGTGCGCACAGGAGTGCATTAGCGTGTCTGAACTGATCAGGAAGGTTACCCCGTCACACAGAAGCTCAAACGCGTTTCAATTAACCGGCTTCCTCATTACGGCGGATGTGTGCGCGAGCGGGGAATAATCTAATCAGGACACACACACACACACACACTCTCTCTCTCTCTTTGCACTAGAGGTGCACTGGAAGCGGTCGTGGAGCCGCGCTCCCGGTCGTTAAATAATGCGCCGCGGCGGAGGAAGACGATAAGCCTTCGTCCTCGTGCCACAGAGGAGGTTTAATTATCCGGCCTGAGCGTAATCACACGCACACAGCTTCACACTCGTCTTTCATTGAGCCCTTCATAGCCGTTTTGTAGCCGGGGGGAAGGAGGGAGGAGGGGGGGGGAAGGTCTTTATTCTTTTTTTTTATGAATTATTGAACAATCTTGCCGTGCATATGTAAACATGTGTGCAGCGCCGGCACGAGTTTATTCAAAAAGGCATCGGGGAGGGGAGGAGACTAAATAAATGACCTCCGCCCTCTTTCATGCGAGGGGGAGGAGCCAGGGAGATGCTTTAGGTCACAGGTGTCAAACACAAGGCCCACCACGTCGTTTTATGCGGCCCCTGGCGCCTTGAAAGACACGAGATCACCTTTATATCCCGTGCTTTTATTTTGAAGGTTACAAACTAAATGGATTTGTGTTATAATATTGGAGAAATGTTCTCGTTCTACTCTCGAATAAACACTAATCAAATGCAAATAGAGTTATTTAGCAGTATGTTAGGGGGTAGTCGGTACACTGCTTCAGGGACACCGGCCCTTTAAGAGGCGGCCATGACGCCCCTGTTTTAGGTCGTTCTTGGTTTCTCTCTCGCTGCACAGATGGGATTTATTTTATTCGCGCAAGGATTTCTATTTAAAGTCGATGTGGCGTCCCGGCCGTCTGAAAACAACAGACAATGACTTCTGAACGTTTTGTTTGTTTTGTTTTATTCCAGTCGCTCGAGTTCAAACTGGAAGAAAAAAAAACATAAATATGTGGAATGAATTTGACTTTGAACTCAGACCACGCCGTTTAGTTTCCTCCTGTAGGAGGAGACCTGTGACATCACAGGGAGACCAGCCTCTCTCTCTCCCTCTCTCTCTCTACCTGGATGCCCTCTGTTCCAGGCTGCTGCAGCAGCTTCACGGTGCGTGTGTGCTCCGTGGTCCTCTGGCCGTGGCCGTCGTGCCACGTGAGGTTGCTTCCTCCTGCTCCTCCTCCTCCTCCTCCTGCTCCTCCTCCTCCTCCTCTTCCTCCTCCGACGCGACGCGGCAGCTGGAAGCTCAGCTCCTCAACAGAGAGCGTGTGCTCCAGGGAGGAGCGGCAGAAACTGAAGCTGGACGCCGCTGAGAGAGAGATGGAGAGAGAGAGAGAGAGAGAAAAGAGAGAGAGAGAGCGATGAGCACTCACGTTGTGTCGTCCTGGCTGAAAGCGTAAACATTGTTTATGAACTATCTGCAAAATCTTTTTTTATTTGTCCACAACAGGAATGTGTTTGTATCCCTCCATCCCTCCATCCATCCCTCCATTCCTCTCTCCCCCCCTCTGTCCGTCGTTCCCCATTTCCTTCCTTCCTTCCTTCCTTCCTCGCTTCCTTCCTCGCTTCCTCCCTCCCTCCCTCCTTCCCAAGGAGTGGAGGGTAAGCTCTGGCGTGTCACACGTGTTTGATGCCGATGTCAGAGTCCGGCGCCGCGGGGCTCGTCTGAGACCGAGGGTCCTTTTGAAAAAAAAAGAGGAGGATGAATGCCGAGAAGCAAATGTACGATGGAGGAGAGAGGGAGGAGCGAGGAGAGGGGAGAGAAAGAGGAGAGAGAGGGAGGAGAGGGGAGAGAGGATTGGGGGGACAGAGAGGAGAGAGAGAGAGATAGAGAGGGAGGAGAGGGGGCAGGAAAAGCTCAAGAGAACACATGATGGCCCTCTGAACCGGGCTAACACACACACACCGGGTCGGACATCATCATATTGAATGTGTGTGAGTGTGTGGAAACTAAATTAATTAAATGAATTAAAATAATAAAGTTTCAGTCATGCAGTAAAAATTTGTACAAAAAATAATACAACATTTTTTAATTACAAAAATAAGTATAAATAAAATAAACAAATGAAGAAAACAAAATAAAGGAAATAAAATAATATAATATTGAAAAAATTAAAATAAAATAATAAAACAATAAAAATAAAGAGAAGAAAAATATTCTTTTTTATTAAAATAAAATAAAATAAATAAAATAAATAAATAAAATAAATAAAATAATTAAAATAATTAAAATAAATAAAATAAAATAAAATAAAATAAATACATTTCAATAAATAAAGTTGCATTCGTGTATGGAAACTAAAATAAATGAAATAAGATAGTGAATAGTGAATCCTGTAATAAAGGTTTGTTTCACTGTTGTTGAAGTCAGCCCAGGTATACTGGGCCACTGTGAGGGCACACGTGAAACATCTTCTTCCTGTCTTTTCCTGACATAAAAACAAACTATAAGATAGAACCAACAACAACAACAACAACAATAACAACAGGACCACCACCACCGTTCTATAACACAGGCGGTGAAAAAATGAGCTTGATAGAGCCAGGCTGTATTGAAACAGATACAGAAAGAAATCCAATCACTCCTTTAAAAAAGAGGTCGAGAAGCGGGAGGGGGGGGGGGAAGGGGGAGTCTGTTCAAGGGAGCAGCGGTGAATGCAGAATTTACCCAGACATGATGGAGCGATGAAAAACCAGAAAGGCCTGTCAGGAACCACCGATGTGTAACCTTCTACACCGTGTTCTCTCTCTCTCCCTCTCTCTCTTCCTCCCTCCCTCCCTCTCTCTCCCTCTCTCTCTCTCTCTCTCAGGTCTTTTTGTGGTGGTCGGGACAAACCGAGCCCGGCCCGATGTAATTACTGCCAGTCAGACAAGGAGGGAGGCGACAGGAGACAGGAGGAAGGAACGTGGGAAGCTCAGAGCCTCGCGACCCTGAAGACATGCCAATCTCCCACGAGAGAGAGAGAGAGAGAGAGAGAGAGAGAGGGAGAGAGAGAGATGGAGACAGAGACAGAGAGAGACAGAGAGAGAGAGAGAGAGAGAGAGAGAGATGGAGAGGGAGACAGAGACAGAGAGAGAGAGAGAGAGAGACAGGCATTCCTAACAGCCAGAAGATTAACAAAAATAACTCTGAGAAATCGTCACATTTCCACCTCTGCAGGGGGTCCATGAACACATCGTGTGTGACAAAACAAAGTTTAAAATTGTGTGACCAGATTCTAATAAATAAAAAAAATTCTGAGCTCTGTGACGACGTGACAAATATTTTGTGAAACTTGAAACTGAAATGCAGGATTTTCCAATCAAATAAATGAATGAATAAGAAGTTCAACTTGAAATAAGAAGTTCAACTTGTTTCTCATGATGTTTGCGGAGTCAAAGGAGGAGGCAGGAGTCAAAGGAGGAGGCAGGAGACAAAGGAGGAGGCAGGAGTCAAAGGAGGAGGCAGGAGTCAAAGGAGGAGGCAGGAGCCAAAGGAGGAGGCAGGAGTCAAAGGAGGAGGCCGGGTGGAAAGAGAATAACACAAAAGAAAGAAAAAGAAGAAGAACGAGCACGACGTGCGTCTCCTGGTACGTCAAACAATTAAATAAGAAGTGAACTATGCCATGGCCCTGCTGAGACTCCACCCCTCCTCCTCTGACTCCGCCCACTCCTCCTCTCTACCTCCATCTGATGGATGATGGAGGTCTGGATGGTGGAATATGTGTGTGATGGTGTGTGTGTGTATGTGTGATGGTGTGTGTGTGTGTAATTGGGTCCCCACACGACACCTCCTAGTCAGGTCCTGACGGGGCTGCGAGTTCAAGTATGCGTGTGTGATGGTGTGTGTGTGTGTGTGATGGTGTGTGTGTGATGGTGTGTGTGTGTGTGTGTGGTAGGTCAATAGGACTCCGGTGAAGTGTAACTCCCCCCCCCCCTCCTCTTGACTGCTGCATATCTAAATCTCGGAGGGGTTCCCTCCTGAAAAGGTAATTAAAGTCGTGGAAGGTCGTTCGGAGCCAAATCCCTCAGCAGATTAACGCGGCGGCGCCGGACATTTCTGGTTTGACTCCAAAAGCATCCAAATTAGTTTGTGTGCATTTTTTTTTGTTTTTTGTTTTTTGCTGCATGGGCATTTTTAGTAACCTTTTCTTGCATAACCTTGGCTTTCAGCTTCTGGGCGTCCGTGAGAGCTGAACCCCCTCTTCCCCCCTCCCCCACCACCTCTTCTTCATTTCATTTCCCGGTAAACATTTATTTTCTCATCCCATTTGAATTGTGCAATGATGAATTTACTCGTACGACACTCGTCAAATCAAAAGATCATTTAAAGCCAGAGTGTTCCAGGCTTTACCTCCGGGGGAGCTGTGGTGTATTCCGGCAGCGAGATGCTGACATCATCTCGCTCCACGCCGAGCGAGTCTCATTCAACTCAAAGATACGATCTCTACTCGCAGTTTCATACAAAAGGAGGAGAGCTGAACCCGGTCGTCCTCCTTCCTCTATGATCTGCAGAGGGCTGAACTTCATCACGCAGTGATTTCACGCCTGCGTTACACATTAAAAGCTTAAGTCCTAAATCTAGCACCCAGCAGACCACCAGTGCACCTTATATGTGTGGTGCATTATGGGGGTGAAGCGGGGGGACTATTTTCAAATCTTCCCCTCCACCAGGCCTGCTCTTAACCCCAGGAATGAGCCATGAAATTACTCCATCTTGGAAAGAGCAGAGAGAGAAAGACGGGGGGGGGGGAGGGGCTAAAACTAAATATAAAACTCCGGGAACCCAGGGGGCTTTTCCCATGATGCATTGCAGCCTGTTACCCACTTTGACACGAGACACTGGGGCTGAGGTCTACCTCTCACAAACCATCAGCGTCACGCAGAGAAAACAGCAACGGAACAACCGACTACATCTGTAGAGAGAGGCCTTGTCATCGCTTTATCCTGCTGCATTCTCTCTCCTGACCACCAGGGGCTCCTCTGGTTGTATAGAAGTCTATGCTTCATGTGTTAAAGCTGCATTCTCTCTCCTGACCACCAGGGGCTCCTCTGGTTGTATAGAAGTCTATGCTTCATGTGTTAAAGCTGCATTCTCTCTCCTGACCACCAGGGGGCTCCTCTGGTTGTATAGAAGTCTAGATAGTGACTCTACTTCTGTTGTTTTCCCTCAGTAAACATAGTAAACATGAGTTTATGTCTCAGTCTCTAGTTTCAAGTCTTCTTCTATACAGCATGATGTCATCATTTAGTAAACATTTTGCTTTAGGGGCGGGGCTAAAATTAGATTGACAGGTCGCTATCATGGCTATGTACGATCTTGGAGTCGTCCGTGTTTTCGTCTTGCAGCGTTAACCCTCTCACAGTCTGGTTTCCCTTCTCTGAAAGTTAATTGTAACATTTAAAAATGTCTTGTTCAGCGTTCGGTTGAATGTAAAACCAAGATGGCGACGGCTAAAATGGCGAAAACTCGAGGCTTCCATAACGTCAGTACGCGTCGCAGTGACTGCGCCCACTTCCTTTTTACAATCTGCGGTTCGTCCTCGAGTCAAAGTGGACGTTTGGGCCCATTTTGAAAGAAATCAAATCTCATGGTATCAAGAGAAGAGACACATTGACCTTTGACCTTTGACCATCACATCCTAAACCAGCTGCTTGTTTGTGCCACATACACTTCAGGAAGTTCCCTGGAGGCGATCATTAAAAGAGCACGGAGTGTCGCCTGGCGTGAAGGCATAAAGTCGAGCGTTGAGGACAGCGTGATGAAGAGATGGAGAAGGACGGGAAGCGAGTGGATCGAAGGTCAAGCTTTTTTTCCGGATCGTTGGTATTAATCTCTTCGGGAGTCGAACGACGAGCAGACGCCTCGCTACGAGGAAGAGGGCCGATTACGTCACGCCGCTGGTCGATATATCAGAGGTCGAGCGTTACTCGAGTGTGAGGCCGACCGGCTGGTTTCAGACGGGCGTCCTCGCCACGTCGCCACGCCGCTAAAACTATTACGCTGTAAATCGTGGGTGGGCTTCGACACAGGAAGCCGCTGTTTGAGCCCCACGTGACACTTCCTAAACTTAACTTACGATCTTATCCGAAACCTAAGTTACGTTTTTTACGATATTTTCCTAAACCTAACTTCAGTATTTTACGATCTCTTTCTAAACCTAACTTCAGTATTTTAACATCTTTTTCTGAATAATTAAGTTAGGTTCAGGATTAGATCGTAAAATACTTAAGATAGCTTGAAGAAAAGATCGTAAAATGAGTGATAAGTGATATTGTTCTCCACCACTGTGCATCTTCAGGAGATTTTGAAATTGATGTCCAAACTCGTCGTATGTTTGAAAAGCTCGACCTCCAACCCGCCGCCCACACATCGGAATAATGGATCCATAGTTTAAATAAAAGCCGGAGCTCTTTAAGGGCGCCCCTCCCCCACGTTCATCTGCATGATGTTGTTTTACGAGATATTTAATTACCGCTCGACGAGCCGGCCTAACTCGAGAGCGGTAATCAGACGATCAATCCACTTCACGCCGATAAAGAACCTGAGACGGATCAATTCAAATTAAATCAGATGAGATAAGAGCGTAAACATTGGGGGGGGGATTACATTAAAAATGTCTCTTGTTTACATTTTAAATTCACGCAAGAGCACACAGAAACTTCTTCGCCGGGACAACATGGTCTCCGTCTGCCGAGCAGGGAGGCCGCCGCCATGCGGAGACCCACAATGCACCGCGGGTCCGTCGTGCGGTTCTGACATGCGGCGTGCAAAATCGATGCGGTGCACTCACGGCGGCGGCCTGGTGAGCGAGAGCGGGATGTGGAGAAGGGGGCGTGGCCTGTGGGGGGCTCCAGAGGACTCGATACGTTATTGAATCTCCATGAGAATCACGCGAGCACTTTGGGGGAGAGAAAAAACGCCAGAGTGGCGAAAAAAATAAAGGAAACCAGTCGATGGCGCCCGAATGTACAGAAAACAAGGAAAGGTTATGGAGCGCCGAGAGGAAACAACCGGAAACAAGAGGAATACATTAAAAGAGGAATGAGAGAGAAAAGGACCGGAGAATGCAGCTTCAACACATAACACATAGACTTCTATACAACCAGAGGAGCCCCCTGGTGGTCAGGAGAGAGAATGCAGCGTTAACACATGACGCATAGACTTCTATACAACCAGAGGAGCCCCCTGGTGGTCAGGAGAGAGAATGCAGCTTTAACACATGAAGCATAGACTTCTATACAACCAGAGGAGTCACCCCCTGGTGGTCAGGAGAGAGAATGCAGCTTCAACACATGAAGCATGCACTTCTATACATACAGAGGAGCGCCCTGGTGGTCAGGAGAGAGAATGCAGTAAATAATAGATACATATGTTAGATAATAGATAAATGAATAACATAAATATATATTAGAGATGAAATATGGACTGTTTACAATAACCTCTAATATTACATCATTAAAACTACAAATTTATTTTTATACATTCACAATTAAAAATGTTCTTACTTCATCATTTCAAATGTGTGTTTTTATGAAGACAAAAACAAGTTACAAATTGATCTGTATCTGCCAATATGGATCAATGATCAACGATTAGTATTGCTGGAGAAAAACAAACTGATCAGGGATCTGTCAAAGTTCAGAGAGCCACGGAGAGAAGAGCGAGCCCCAATAAACACGTCTGAACCGCGCGGAGTAACAAACATGAAGAAAGAAAGAAAGAAAAACGTGTGAAATGTTGTCTGCAGAGAGGAAGAATACGGCCAAGAGGCAAATAATAGAGGCAACATTGTTTTTCTATTTTTGGAAAAAGGTGTCGGGAATGAGTCTGAAACATTGCACACACACACACACACACACACTCACACACACACACACACACATACTTGTGTTTGTATATCACCTGCAGATCGAGCGGGTCGCGCTTTGAAGATGGCGAGCGTCGATGTAATCACTTTTCTTTCCCGCTGAACGTGACGGAGCCATCAACCAATCGGTTAAATGGTCAATCAGCCCCCCCCCCCCACACACACACACACACACACACACACACCACCACGCTGACCCCGGCACTCGGTCGGAGGAGCGGG
>NC_079396.1:27924736-27932236 GCF_029220125.1 Pseudoliparis swirei
ATGCACCTTTGACACATGAAGCATGGACTTCTATACAACCAGAGGAGCCCCCTGGTGGTCAGGAGAGAGATTGCAGCTTCAACACACGAAGCATAGACTTCTACACAACCAGAGGAGCCCCCTGGTGGTCAGGAGAGAGAATGCAGCTTTAACACATGAAGCATAGACTTCTATACAACCAGAGGAGCCCCCTGGTGGTCAGGAGAGAGAATGCAGCGTTACCAAATGAAGCATAGACTTCTATTCAACCAGAGGAGTCGCCCCCTGGTGGTCAGGAGAGAGAATGCAGCTTTAACACATGAAGCATAGACTTCTATACAACCAGAGGAGTCACCCCCTGGTGGTCAGGAGAGATAATGCAGCTTTAACACATGAACCATAGACTTCTATACAACCAGAGTCGCCCCCTGGTGGTCAGGAGAGAGAATGCAGATTTAAGACATAAAGCATTGACTTCTATACAACCAGAGGAGTCGCCCCCTGGTGGTCAGGAGATAGAATGCAGCTTTCAAACATGATGCATAGACTTCTATACAACCAGAGGAGTCGCCCCCTGGTGCGGGCCGTAGTTTGGGGACCACTGGTCTTGTCATTTGCTTGAAGACAAATATGAATCTATCCGAACACACGAAAGAGGAAGATACGTCTTCCTGTCGTCTAGGTGATGCTTGTATTGACGTTATAGTCCATTCAGACGGTGGATGATGCTCACGCGGGTTTGGGTTATTAAATACTCTTCCCTCGGGACCTGGGCTCCACTCCTTTGATTTCTCCACATTTCTAAAGAAACATGACGTTTTATCGTTGTCTCTGTTGACATAATTTAGTCTCCATTATTAAACCAAACAAAAGGATGAAGAACAAGAGCGCCGCCTCATTGTGTTCACCTGGCTGAGCCAGGTGCTACAAACGCTCCACGGACTTCTTTCTACCAGAAGAATTTAATTAATCTGATCCCCATTTCACAAAAAGTCATTTGATGAAAAATAAATAGAAATACATTTCATTTTAAATCGCAGAAGAAGAAGAGGGCACCAACGAAACACATCACAGGTTTCAGAGTTTGATAATCTGACATTCTGTTTGTATGTTAGTCTGGAGTAATCCAAGTATAAATGACACACACATTCTCATATAGATCTACACATGTACATCCTGCACTCTGAATCACATCAAACCACAAACAAACATTTTGGACTAAATACTCTATTAATGTTCCAAAAGGAAAATATCATGAACGTACAAAGGGTTTAAAAAAATAATAATCTCAAAGTAGTGTAGGCTATAATGAGATATTTTTTTGGGATGTGGACGCGCGTGCGCGGGGCTCGTTCCACGCGGCGCGTGTAGAGGGGGGTGGGATGGGGGGGGGGGTGATGCATAAGAGCTCCTACCGTCCACAGCCATGCCGGGTCTCGGCGTGTATCGCTCCGTGGTGTCAGCGGGACTCTCCCATTCCTCTGCGCCGGGTGGATGGACGCGCGGGACGGCGTGGAGGGTGAGGAGAGAGAGGGAGAGAGAGAGAGAGGGAGAGAGAGGGGGGGGGGGGGCGAGAGCGGCGTGGCGTGTAACCTACACGACGTGCGCAACGGAGACCGCGCTCTCTGTGGTCGCGAGGAGAGAGGGAGAGAGAGAGAGAAAGAGAGAGAGAAGAAAAGAAGAAAAAAATAGAAACCATGGATCACACTCCCCCTCTCTGTCGGGTGACGGCCATTTGTTGTCCGGGACCGGTCCGATATGAAGCGGCTCCTTCTGAATCTCCGCCTCCCCCCCCCCCATCCCCCCCCTCCCCTCTCTCTCATATATACCTGACTGCCTGGAGACAAAAGGTCATTACGCGTCGAGACCAGCTGTTACTGGATACAGAGAGCGGACGTCTCTCTCCCTCCCTCTCTCTCTCCCTCTCTCTCTCTCTCTCATAAACAGCTACATGAGCAGCCACATTTTATCATGAAGGCAACACTACAAAAGGATTATTATTTGGGATCGTTCTTTTGTCACTGAATATTATAGACTTCTATACAACCAGAGGAGTCGCCGACTGGTGGTCAGGAGAGAGAATGCAACTTTAACACATGAAGCATATACTTCTATACAACCAGAGGAGTCGCCCCCTGGTGGTCATTGGAAATAATGCAGCTTTAACACATGAAGCATAGACTTCTATACAACCGGAGGAGTCGCCCCCTGGTGGTCAGGAGAGAGAATGCAGCGTTACCAAATGAAGCATAGACTTCTATTCAACCAGAGGAGTCGCCCCCTCGTGGTCAGGAGAAAGTGTGTGTCTCTCTGGATGCAGAAGGTCATCTGAAGATCTTTTTGTACTTTTAAGTCACACTCGTGGTCTGTTCCTCCAGCGCTGTCTCCTCTTGATGCCTCCGTGGTTGCTTCATATTAATAACTGTTTCCACTGAGTGTTGGTGAGGGAGGACACGCCTCCTAATCTTCAGAAGATCAAAACCTCACTATAACTGAAAAATAATGAAAAGCCTGCTTTCTATCTGACTGGAGCACAGGAAGTAGTCCCCCGGGAAGCTCTCGGAAGAGGCTCCCTTTATTGTGTAGTGCGATGAACACGTGAAACCCGGAGAGAGCCTCACCTCACGGCGACGCGGGGAAACAAACCACTCAGTCCTCCGCCATGTGGACGGCGTGCTGGGAGGCCCTCTGAGTGTTCACCTTCACGACAAGACAAGTAAGCAAGTCATGTTGAAATGGATGTAAGAATGGTGAACTCATTTTTGTTTTAAAAGGAATTATATATTAAACAATTCTTGAGAGTTCTAAGTGTGATTGTAACAGCTCCCGGGCCGTTACCCGTGGGTTTCCCCCAAAAGCTCCAAGGATACTCCAACAACGAGGTATTGGGGAACATGCTTTGTTTGATGACTCACACAGCAGAACGCAGCGCCTCTGCTCACTCTCCTCTCTTTCAAACTCCAGCTCTGCTGCCCTTTTACATGAGCAGCATCGGCTGCTGACTGATTGCCAATAAGTCAGCAGCCGAGGCCAAATTGGAGACAGCTGCCACAGTGATTGACATGTATTTATATGGAAGATGTATGTAGATGTATATCTGTATATATATATATATAAATTTATATAAACATTTATATAAATTTATATAACATTTTACAAAATAACAAATAAAATAAAAAAGAACATTATATATATATATATTAACATTTATATAAAAATGTATATACATTTATATAAAATAAAGAAAAATAAAAAATTAAATAAAAAAGGAAATTATATATAGATTAAAATTTATATAAAAATGCATATACATTTACATAAAATAAAGAGAAATAACAAATAAAATAAAATATAACATTATATATATATACATTGTTCTTTTTTATTTTATTTGTTATTTTTCTTTATTTGATATTAATATTCTGATTTATTTGATATTAATTTAGGATAGGAATATAAGGATTTTTTGCTCCTATACCTTTTCAGTCTTTCTGTTTTGTATATTATATATAATAATATTGTATTGTATTTGATTGACTGAATAAAAATACACACAAACACAAGTGCCTTCTTTAAAATTATAATAAAGAAAATAAATTAAGCTGCAAAGAGACTTGCACTCCTTGAACCCAAAGTTTTATTTTACAGTTGCTGTTGGGAAATAACGTTTCTGTTTAAAAAAAAAAAAGGGAAATAAAAATGTATTACACTTCCCATAAAGTTGGGGTTCTGCAGCAAAGGGATGATGTCATTGTTATACGCTGATTAACAGATTTAATGCTCGACAACCAGAGTCCAGAGCAGGAAGCAGCAGAGCGCCACCGGGGCAACATGACCTCAGAGAGGTCAACCCCACGATGTCATCGAGCAACACAACCGAGGACTAACGGACATGAGGTCCGTCATGAAGTTGGAGTCAATGATGTGAGATCAGACAGTCATGTTGCTGAAACCTGCTGAGTCATGAAACATGAGTCAGCCCAAATCCACTCATATTCACACTCACATTCCTCCAGGAGGTGGAGGAGCAGCCATCTTTGACTCCATATCAGTACTTCTTCTTCTTCCTCCTCCTCCTCCTCCTCCTTCTTATCCTCCTCCTCCTCCTCTTCCTCCTTCTTCTCCTCCTGTTTCTTCTTCTCCTCTTTCTTCTTCTTCTTCCTCCTCCTTCTTCTTCCTCCTCCTCCTTTTTCTTCTTCTTCTTCCTCCTCCTTCTCCTCCTCCTTCTCCTCTTTCTTCTTCTTCCTCCTCCTCCTTCTTCTTCCTCCTCCTCCTTCTTCTCCTCTTTCTTCTTCTTCCTCCTCTTCCTCCTCCTCTTTCTCCTCCTCCTTTTTCTTTTCCTTCTTTTTCTTCTTCTTCCTCCTCCTCCTTTTTCTTCCTCCTCTTCCTCCTCCTCCTCCTCCCCCTTCTTCTTCTTCTCTCGGTTATAAGGGAGGGAAGAGTAATCCCGCCACCAACAAACGATGCCATTAAACTTTTATTGTCGCCGTTATACTCTCACATATGGCCCGGCCGAGAGACCTTTATTGTGTTTGTTGTTACAGGACACACACACACACACACGCCACTTAAACAGCTGAAAAAGTGAGGGAGTGAGGGAGAGAGAGAGTGAGGGAGAGAGAGAGGGAGAGAGTGAGGGAGAGAGAGAGAGAGGGAGAGAGAGAGAGAGATTTTTTTTGATTTTTGAAAAACACTTTATTTACATTTTTTTAACCATTACGTTTCTTTAAAAATGAAGTGTTTTAAAAAATCAGGTTGTTTAAAATAAAAGCAAACAAACAAAACAAAAAACATTTTTTAAAAACCAGAAAAACATGTTTTACCGCGTAAAAAGTGGTGCAAACACCAGCTCCTCCTCCACCACAGAACAAACAATACCTTTAAAACACCAGCGTTGTTTAAAAGCATCCAGGTCTCCAATGTGTTTATAAAACCTGAACTCCAGCCAGAGTCTGGCTCTGATGTTACAGAGCCACACTGCCCTGGCCTCCTGCCCCTCTCTGTTTTCCACCCGGGACTTCCTAGTTAAATAAATGGCCATTTTGGCTTCGCCGGATAAAAAATTAAGGAGCTGCCACTTTTCTTTTTCCGTTTTTTTGTAGGCAGCTCCCATGATAAAAACCTTCTCTGTAAAAGCCACATTAAAAAGACTAAAAACCAATGTTAAAAGAGCGAAGAAACTCAAAAGTCTCTTACACTCGTTAAAAACATGGTAAATAGTCTCCCGGAGGTCGCAGAAGGGGCACTGGCTCAGGACAGCGGGATTGATTACTGAAATGAAAGCGTTGGACGCGACAGCACCGTGTAAAATCCGCCACTGGAGGTCAGCGGTCCTTTTCTTCAGGGGAGGCTTGTATAGGACCCCCCACTGCGGGCCAGGGCCTCCATGCCCAAGTCTCTCTGACCACACAGTGGGCGGTCTGTTGCACAGTCCGGACCTGTTGATGCTCTTCACGCAGTTAAAATACAGTGTCTTTTTATCCGCTTTTCTCACTGTAAATGTTTCTGGGTGGCTCGTTCTTAGCAGTGGGCCGGCGAGTCCCCCTAGCCCCAGGCTGAGGGAGATGTCTGGGAAGGGGTCTGCAGGGTCCGGCTCTATTCTCTGCTGGCTGTAGTCGTTGAGGAGGCTCCTCTCCAACCCGGTCAGCCTCTGCCTCCACAGCTCCAGGAGCCTCCTCGCCACCCGGTCGGAATGCATCCCCAGCAGGGAGCCCAGGGCCGGGGGGTCGCTCAGCGTCGGCCCCACTGTATCCACCAACTGCTGCAGGGAAAGGGTCTTTGTTCGCAGCAGCGCCCCCGTTAGTCCAGGGGTGACGCTGCTGCTAATGTCCAGTCGTGCATTATAAATTAATGGTTCTCTCAACAACCAGAACAGAGAGTCAGACTGTGGGCACCTTTCGTGCTTAAAAAGGGCCCACGACTTAAAAACACCCTGATAAAAAGGAGGCAGCCCACTTAGTTTTAAAATGCTGGAGTCTATTAAAAACAGAGCAGTATCCAGCCCCAGGTTGTCAGCACGTCTGAGGATGCAGCTGGCCACGTCTCGCCACACTAAAAACCCCGGACTCGTTAAAAACTTCTGAACAAACTGTAATCTAAAAGTGGCCGTCCGGCTGGCCAGGTGGACAAGGCCCTGTCCCCCCTCCTCTCTGGCTAAAAACAGCACCCCCTGTGGCACCCAGTGTAGACCCTCCCAAAAAAAATCCACCATTTTCCTTTGTATATTGGCTAAAAAACCAGAGGGAGGGTCTAAAACGGTCAACCTGTGCCACAGTTGGGATGCAATAAGATTGTTTAAAACCAGTACTCTGCCTTTAAAAGACATCTGGGGGAGCAGCCACTTCCACTTGGAAAGTTTCCCCTCTATCTTCTCTGTGACGCCCTCCCAGTTCATCTGGACCATGCTCGGTTTCCCCAGGTATATTCCTAAATATTTAAAACCGTCCTTTTTCCATATGAGCTTTTGTGGAAGAACCGGGAGGCCGCCACGCCACTCCCCCACAGCGAGGGCTTCGCTCTTCTTCCAGTTCACCCTCGCTGATGATGCCGTGCTAAAATCCTGTACAATTTGATTTAAAAGGTTTACATCATTTTGATTCTTAATAAAAACAACAATGTCGTCGGCATATGCCGATAAAATCATTCTCTTATTAAAACCAGGTAAAACCAAACCATGTAGGCTAGAGCGTATTTTAATGAGGAGGGGCTCGAGGGAGAGTGCGTAGAGCATCCCGGACAGAGCACAGCCCTGCCGGACCCCTCTACTCACTCTAAAAGGAGCACACAGCCTGCCGTTTATCTTCAGCACACTCTCAACATTACTGTACAACACCTTGATCTTAGCTATGAAGCCAGCGCTGAACCCAAACTTCCCCAGAACTTTCCAGAGGAAGCCGTGTTCAACACGGTCAAAAGCCTTTTCCTGATCTAGAGAAATCAGACCAGTGTCCATACCCAACGAGCTGGAGACCTCCAAAACGTCCCGAATGAGGTGGACGTTGTCCACCATGGACCTGCCGGGCACACAGTAGGTCTGGTCCCGATGGAGGACCTGCTCCATAGCTCCCCTCAGCCTGGAGGCCAGGACCCTGGACAGAAGCTTGTAATCCACACACAGCAGAGACACAGGGCGCCAGTTACCGATGTCCTGCGGGTTTCCTTTTTTTGGCAGTAGCGTCAGCACTGCCCTCCGGCAGGACATCGGCATGGAACCAGAGGCCAGACTCTCGTTGAAGACGTCTAGGATGTCCCTCCGAGGACATCCCAGTATTTTTGTAAAATTCAGCGGGAGGCCGTCGATTCCGGCGCGCCCTCCTGCATTCCTGCAGGGCAGCTTTCAGCTCTTGGGGGTTATGGGTCGGTCGAGCTCCTCATTAGTCTCCTCGAGACCTGAGGCAGCTCCCCACAGAGCCCCTCCGTCGACTCTCCCTCCTCCCTATACTCAGTGGCATAAAGGGAGGTAAAACCCCACCGCCGCTTCCGGATCTGGCTCGGCTCCACAACCGGCTGCCCTGCGTCCGC
>NC_079396.1:27942236-27944736 GCF_029220125.1 Pseudoliparis swirei
TCCGGTTCAACTTCACATTGTTGTTCTCACCGTCCCCCTGGTTCTTTGGGAGATTTCTTGGACGAGCTAGACGTCCTCCTATCGAACTTCGCGGAACACGGCCCCCCGCTCGTCCTTCTGGGTGACTTCAACATCCAGACAGAGAAGTCATGTGATCTCTTACTCTTACTGTCTTCCTTTAACCTCTCACTCAGTCCCTCCCCTCCTACTCACAAAGCCGGCAACCACCTTGACTACATTTTCACAAGAAACTGCTCTACCTCTAACCTCACTGTGACTCCTCTCCATGTCTCTGACCACTTCTTCATCTCTTACTCTCTCGCTCTCTGGTACTGACAACCCACCCATATCTACAGACTCTGCACCTGTACGCCGCAACATTCGCACCCTCTGCCCCTCCTCTCTGGCCTCCTCTGTCCTATCTGCTCTCCCTCAACTGACTGCTTCTCACTCATGCATCCTAACTCTGCCGCAGACACTCTCCTCTCTTCCCTGTCTTCATCTCTTGATTCTCTTTGTCCTTTTAAGACACGACCGGTTCGGAAATCCTCTCCGGCTCCGTGGTTGTCGGACTCGGTGCGCCGAGAGAGCCACCCTGCGGCGGAAAGAAAATGGCGAAATCGAATCAAGCGGAAGACTTGCTCTTCTATCAATCTCTCTCTCCTCCTTCTCTTCCTCTATCTCTGCAGCCAAAAGCTCGTTCTACCTGACCAAAATTCAGTCTTCCTTCTCTAACCCCAAAAACTCTTCTCTATCTTTTCCAACCTCCTTGATCCCCCTGTCCCCTCCTCCTTCCACCCTTTTGCGAGCCACTTTGTCGACTACTTTACAAACAAGATAGACGACATACGCTCCTCCTTTACAAATCCATCTTCTATCACCTCACCAACACTAACTTCTTCATCCCTCTCTTCCTCTTTCACCCCTTGTCTCCCAATCAAGTTCTTAGCTTGGTGACCTCCGCCCGACCGACCACCTGCGCCTTGACCCCGTCCGTCTCCCATTCTCCAGGCTATTGCTCCTGACCTTCTGACCTTCCTCACCCATCTTATTAACAGCTCCCTCTCAACTGGCTGTTTCCTAACTCTCTGAAGGAGGCGAGTCAACCCTCTCCTGAAGAAACCCACGCTCGACCGTCTGAAGTCAGCAACTACAGACCGGTCTCTCTTCTTCCTTTTCTCTCCAAAACTCTGGAGCGAGCTATCTTGAGCCAAGTGTCCTCCTATCTCCACAGTAACAACCTTCTTGACCCTCACCAGTCTGGATTCAAGGCCGGCCACTCGACAGAAACGGCCCTCCTTGCTGTCTCTGAGCAGCTTCACACTGCTAGAGCAGCCTCTCTCCTCTGTCCTTATCCTTCTCGACCTTTCTGCAGCATTTGACACCGTGAACCACCAGATCCTGATCTCTTCTCTTCAGGACCTGGGGATCTCAGGCACTGCACTCGCTCTTTCTCTTCCTACCTTAAAGACCGCACCTACCGGGTAACTTGGAGAGGATCTGTGTCTGATCCTTGTCCTCTCACTACTGGGGTTCCTCAAGGCTCAGTCCTGGGTCCCTCCTCTTCTCTGTACACAAATTCTCTCGGCTCTGTCATTCGCTCGCATGGCTTCTCCTACCATAGCTATGCTGATGACACCCAACTGATCTTCTCGTTTCCACCGTCCGAAACACAGGTGGCGGCACGAATCTCTGCCTGTCTGACTGACATCTCTCAGTGGATGTCTGCTCACCACCTGAAGATCAACCCTGACAAGACTGAGCTACTATTCCTTCCAGGGAAAGGCTCCCCACCCACGACCTGACTATCACCTTCAACAGCTCTGTGTTGGCCCCTACCCGGACTGCCAGGAACCTCGGGTGACACTAGACAGTCAACTACACCTGACGGCCAACATCGCTGCGACGACGCGTTCCTGTAGGTACATGCTGCACAACATCAGGAGAATACGTCCTCTTCTTACTCAGAAGGCGGCGCAGGTTCTGATCCAGGCTCTGGTCATTTCACGCCTCGACTACTGCAACTCCCTCCTGGCTGGTCTACCTGCTAAGGCCATCCGACCCCTGCAGCTCATCCAGAATGCAGCAGCTCGACTGGTCTTCAGCCTCCCGAAATTCACCCACACCACTCCGCTCCTCCGCTCTTCCACTGGTTACCGTGGCTGCTCGCATCAGCTACAAACCCCTGGACCTGGCGTGCCGTGCTCTAGACGGATCGGGCCGCGACTACATCCGGGATATGGTCACACCGTACACCCGCACGTTCGCTCCGCCTGCAACAGCCAATCGACTTGTGACTCCTGCACCTCGAGCTAATCACTCTACATCCAGACTGTTTGCTGTCCTGGCTCCTCAGTGGTGGAACGAGCTCCCCACTGACATCAGGACAGCAGAAAGTCTCTACATCTTCCGTCGGAGACTGAAAACACACCTTTTCCGACTATATCTGGATTAAAACACAGATTAGCACTTCAGTGGCACTTAGATAGCACTTACTTAT
>NC_079396.1:27949736-27964736 GCF_029220125.1 Pseudoliparis swirei
ATCCCACCTTTACTCTTTATTCGTGTGAAATTCTAATAAGTTGCTCCTCTTTAGTGCAACTGGCTTCACCACCCGATCCGATATCGGTCCGGCCCGCGACGCCAACGACCCAGTGGACGACCGCCACGCGCCGCCGGGCAAGAGGACGGTCGGGGACCAAATGAAGAAGAATGAGGATGAGGAAGAAGATCTGAACGACACAAATTACGACGAGGTGCTTCCGATCGGACCGTCCTCCGGCTTTGTGTTATTATTGGTTGTCGAGACAACTTGTCTTTCTCGTAAATGTCTTCATGAAATACAAAACGTGTTCTTCTTCTAGTTTAATGGCTATGCAGGCAGCTTGTTCTCCAGCGGGCCCTATGAGAAAGACGACGAAGAGGCAGATGCTATCTATGCGGCGCTGGACAAGAGGATGGATGAAAGACGCAAAGAAAGAAGGTCACTGCTTCACGGATCTGTTCTCCCCCGTGCACGTCCTTCCCAAGTCCTGCACGCTTTTTAAAATCTCGTAAAATCAACTCTGCGCCGGACCGTTTGTTGTTTTATTGAATGCTCTTTGTTCTGTTTTCAGGGAGCTGAGAGAAAAGGATGAAATTGAGAAATATCGTATGGAGCGTCCCAAAATCCAGCAGCAGTTTTCAGATCTCAAGGTAGAATGTCAATTTGGTGTTTCCCCCGAAAACTCACACTTATTTATCAAATGAACTGCAAAATTAATATAAAATAAAGTCAAGACATTGAGGACGCTATAAATAATGATTTTAAATTTAAATATTAATGTAGTTCTTCTTGTGGCTCAAAGGAAGAACAGGTTTATAGCTTCAGCAGCAGAACTGTTTTCAGAGGGGAAGGATGGATCTTCAGACCTTCCTTCCCTTGAATAGGAAGTGATCAAGGGTAGGAAGGAATCAAGGGATGGAAAGAAGGAATCAAGGGATGGAAGGAAAGAAAGAAAGAAAACATAAAAAGGGTTTTCTACCCCTCTGCTAGTCTTCTAAGGCGATAACACAATGTACCATCAGAACACTGGAGATGGGCCTCTACACACCTCTGTAGAGACTTCACTAACACCAGAGAATAGTCATTACACATTAACTATGTCGAGAGTTTATGATTTAATGTTATCTTCATTGATAAAAACAGAGCTTTAAAGATAAGGACATTTCTCGGTGACCCCAGACTGTTGAACGGTGGTGTTTAAGATGTTGTCACTCTTGGGTGGAAAACCATATCTTCCCAAAACACAAAAACACAAATGTCTGCAGCTGGACTTCGAGGTCGTCACCAAGCGGACAGCAACATGCTGCCACGCCTTAAAGAACTACACCACATGTCTCCATGAGGCTGATCCTGCTCTTTCCTTTATTATTCCCTCTTTTTATCCGTCTCTTCACAGAGGAAGTTGTCCGAGGTGTCGGAGGAGGAGTGGCTGAGCATCCCCGAGGTGGGAGACGCCCGCAATAAGCGACAGAGAAATCCCCGCTACGAGAAACTCACCCCGATGCCCGACAGCTTCTTCTCCAAGCACCTGAAGACCGGAGAGAACCACACCACGGTTGACCCTCTGCAAGGGGTCAGTGTACACACACACACACACACACACACACACCCGTCACAGGTCACACACACACACACCTGTCACACACACACACACACACACACACCCGTCACAGGTCACACACCACACACACACGTCAGTCACAGGTCACACACACACACAGGGGAACACACACACATACACACACACGTCAGTCACAGGTCACACACACAGGGGAACACACACGTCAGTCATAGGTCACACACACACACAGGGGAACACACACACACGTCAGTCACAGGTCACTCTCACACACACATACACACACACATGTCAGTCACAGGTCACACATACACAAGTCACACACAAGTCACACACAGGTCACTCTCACACACAAGTCACTCTCACACACACACACACACACACGTCAGTCACAGGTCACACACACACAAGTCACACACAAGTCACTCTCACACACACACACACACACACGTCAGTCACAGGTCACACACACAGGGGAACACACATGTCAGTCACAGATGTCACACACACAAGTCACTCTCACACACACACACGTCAGTCACAGGTCACACATACACAAGTCACACACAGGTCACTCTCACACACACATACACACACACACGTCAGTCACAGGTCACACATACACAAGTCACACACAAGTCACTCTCACACACACACACACACACACACGTCAGTCACAGGTCACACACACACACACACAGGGGAACACACATGTCAGTCACAGATGTCACACACATAAGTTACTCTCACACACACACACGTTACTGGTAAAAACACATGGTGCAGTTCCAGCGTGCTCCAGTAGGAGTCCAGATACACATGTCTGACTTGATTTAATGACTGTGAAAAAAAACTCTTTACAAGAATCGCACAAAAGCTCCGTTTTAAATATTGTTTTCATCGGTTTCATTCAGCAAAAAATAACAACCAAAATTTAAAAAAGGGAATTTCGTCAACATTTTTCTTACCTCCACTTTCCTCTGAAAGAGGAACTCCTTAGAGTTTACCCACTGAATTTGTGTGACGTTGCTGATAAGTGTCGTAACATTATTCTTACCTCCACTAGCTGGGAGGTCTGAGCACACCGTACCCAGGGAGCATGACCCCCGGGACGGGGGAGCTGGACATGAGGAAGATCGGCCAGGCCAGGAACACGCTCATGGACATGAGGCTCAGCCAGGTAACCAATCACCTGCCTCTGTCGCTCTGACTCCCCGACTGTGGAGACGCGGGTTTATCGTCTTCTCTCGTCTTCAGGTGTCCGACTCGGTGAGCGGGCAGACGGTGGTGGACCCGAAAGGTTACCTGACGGATCTCAACTCCATGATCCCCACACACGGTGGAGACATCAGGTAGAGACACACACACACACACACACACACTGGCGACTCACCATAGCGGTGCATTTGTGTTGATAAGATGTCTGACGGTTCATCTTTTGGTTCTCACACATCCCAGTGACATCAAGAAGGCTCGCCTGCTGCTGAAGTCTGTGAGGGAGACCAACCCTCATCACCCGCCGGCCTGGATCGCCTCCGCCAGGCTGGAGGAGGTCACCGGGAAGCTGCAGGTGGCCAGGAACCTGATCATGAAAGGAACCGAGATGTGTCCGAAGGTAAAGGGGGGGGGGACACGTATATTTAATATTGTAGGCAGGCAGGTATAAGTGATGGATATACGTACATAGATAGATGGGTAGAGAGGCAGGTATGCAGATGGATACGTAGGTAGGTAGGTATGTGGATAGATAGGTAGGTAGATATGCGGGTGGATGGCTGGATAGGTAGGTGGATGGATACTTGTGTAGGTAGATACATAGGCGGGTAGCTAGGTAGGCAGGTGGATACGTAGGTAGGTAGATAGGTAGGTATGCAGATGGATGGATGGGTAGGTAGGTATGCAGATGGATGGATGGGTAGGTATGCAGACGAATGGATGGGTAGGTAGGTATGCCGATGGATGGATGGATGGATGGGTAGGTAGGTATGCAGATGGATGGATGGGTAGGTATGCAGACGGATGGATGGGTAGGTAGCTATGCAGATGGATGGATGGGTAGGTATGCAGACGAATGGATGGGTAGGTAGGTATGCAGATGGATGGATGGGTAGGTATGCAGACGGATGGATGGATGGGTAGGTAGGTATGCAGATGGATGGATGGGTAGGTGGGTGGATGGATAGGTAGATAGACAGACAGATTTACTTTATGAATCCTAAATTGTGAAATGGTCGTGTTACAGCAGCAGGGTATCCATATCATATCCATCACAAGAATACAGAACACATTATAAATATATCAGACTGAACGTCCAGAATAAATACACAAGATAACAAAACTATATACGACGCACATAAGACATACAGGCCCAACAGCTGTGTGCCATGAGCACCCAGACCTGGTGGAGTTATAGCTACAATGAAGCCCGTCGGCTTCGCCAGATGTTTATTCGATACCAACTCGAGGACTTGTTGAAACCGTGAATTGTTTGACGAGGCGCCAGAGAGTCTCAGGGCTGGACGTGGTCCCTTTGCCTCCTGTTGACGCCGTCCTCTCTCTCTTTGGCCACCAGAGCGAGGACGTGTGGCTGGAGGCGGCCCGGCTGCAGCCCGGCGACACGGCCAAGGCCGTGGTGGCTCAGGCCGTCCGCCACCTGCCGCAGTCGGTGCGCATCTACATCAGAGCCGCAGAGCTGGAGACGGACATCAGGGCCAAGAAACGAGTCCTCAGGAAGGGTACGGCTATTATATCATATCTATATATATATAGATATATATATTTATTAGGGCTGTCGGCGTTAACGCGTTCATCTATGCGATTAATTTGGCCGCGTTAACGCACTAAAATATTTTAACGCAATTAACGAAACTTTGTTTACTTCCGGTGTTCGTTGAAGTTTTTTCACTCCCCTGAGTGTCAAACCGCGGCAGTACGGTTTAACACTGTTTCCGCTTTTAAAACAATTATTTCTCCGCGAAAATAAGGAGCAGAAATGAGTTTAACTCGTGGATGAATCAGTCGGGTTTCCTCCTGCTCCTCCTTCCTCCCGTCTCCCCCTCTGATACACAGAGGAACGGAGGGGCGACGTGTCGGGGGACGCGGCGCGGAAAGAACTCGTCACACGAAACCTTCACCGTGATTGGTCAATCCGTTTGTCTGTCAACATTTTGCGAAAAAAACAACCAATGAACACTCAGTAAATCACAAAGGACCTCCCACCTCACAAGTAAGGCTCATTAGCAGCCTGTCAGTCAGAGAGCAGAGAACACGGCGCGAGGACAATGTGCCTCATTGAATAGAGCTGAGATTGTTCTGGAATGTTTGATGTATAACACGTGGGGGTGTGTCATATGAAAACGCCTTTAAAAGGTGAATTTTGTTGTTGTAAAATGTATAAAATGCCCCCAGCCTCCAGAGGGTGAACAGGACATATGTGAATGTCAGTCAGTCACCAAGGCCACTGGTTCTGCTGTTGTTCAATGTTAAAGATGACAGGACCAATGGGGTCTCAAGATACTTCTTTTTTTTACTAATCTGGATGTTTCACTGAAGAAACAATTCATCATCCACGATATTAAATACCTCGCTGGCACTTTATAGGTAGGAGCCTCTTTGAAAACACAGCTCTGTGGGAAGTTGTGTCTTTAAAAAGAAGAAGAAAAACAATTCATTAATCGCGATTAATGAATTTCAAAATGTGCGATTAATTAGTTAATTTTTTTTAATCGATTGACAGCCCTAATATATATATATTAATATCCATGAAGTTTCCCATGAAAACTCACTTTTATTTATCAGATGAATATAATATATAGTCAAGGCATTGACAAGGTTATAAATAATGATTTTTATTGTAAATATTAATGTAGTTCTTCTTGTGGCTCAAAGGAAGGCCAGTTTTATAGCTTCTCTCAGCAGCATAACTGTTTTCAGCTGCGCTCACATAAAAAGGTTTTTTTTTTTTTTTTTTTAAATTGTAATATACATTTTTAAATGTTATTTGTTTCTTACTATTCCATTTGTTTTGCCTTGACTCTCTGAAGAGCACTTTGAAAACATTGTTTCTAAAGGTGCTATATAAATAAAGTTATTATTATTATTCAACATAAAATATGGTGTTTTATTGTGAATTTGGCTCGTAGTAATTTGTGGGTAGCCCCGGGGGAAAAAAATGGTGATAAAACTCTATGAGGGTGGAATGATGTGACGACAGTTTGTTTTCCTCGTGGCGCGCTCAGCCCTGGAGAACGTGTCCAAGTCCGTGAGGCTGTGGAAGACGGCGGTGGAGCTGGAGGAGCCGGAGGACGCCCGCATCATGCTGAGCAGAGCCGTGGAGTGTTGCCCGACCAGCGTGGAGGTACGCGCCGCCGCCCGTTTCTTTGGGTATTTTTTTCCCGTAACGTCGTCTCCGTCTAACCGCCTCCCTCCGTTCCCCCCCCCCCCCTCTAGCTGTGGCTGGCGCTGGCCCGGCTGGAGACGTACGAGAACGCCCGGCGCGTCCTGAACAAAGCCCGCGAGAACATCCCCACCGACCGCCACATCTGGATCATGGCCGCCAAGCTGGAGGAGGCCAACCTCAACGCCCAGATGGTGGACAAGATCATCGACAGGGCCATCACGTCGCTGCGCGCCAACGGCGTGGAGATCAACCGGGAGCAGTGGATACAGGTGCGTTTAAGGGGGGGGGAGAGCGTAGGACTTTCCTGTTACCGGTGCTTATTTTATTGAGTCGGGACCACCTGAAGTCCACGAAATTGTTGTTTGCTGCTCTATGAATGCTCTGAAAACCTTTTTAAATCATCCAAATTGCCACTTTAAATAACGACGTTCAGGCCGAACACAAAGGAATTTAAAGTCGAGGATGTTTCTGCTGTGACTGACACGCGATCGACGCCCTGATCCTCGTTGTTTTATAGAAACAACAACAACACGGGGTGGTTTCTGCCTTTGCTAAACCTCGTGGGGGTTGAAGAAAGTGGCGGAATTTGTCATATTTTGTCGGCTTTGATATCGAGCCTCAGCTATTTGATCCGGGAGCAACGGAACACGAGCCGAAACGTGACCGAGGTCTCGTTGCTGTGCGGCTCTCAGTTGCTTTGCAATCCCTCTGCTACCTCTTCTCCTCCTGGTTCTCCGTGGTCCCGTCGTCTGTTCATCAACGGGGGTCTCCTCCGGGTTTCTGGTCTCGGCACTTGTTTACATGTTGTTGTTTTTATCTGCGGGTTCGGGAAGCCATGACTTTCTTACCACCCACACGCTTTTCTCTCCCTCCCTAAATGTTCCTTGTTGCCGTGCAGGATGCAGAGGAGTGCGACAAAGCGGGCAGCGTGACGACCTGCCAGGCCGTGATCAGGGCCGTCATCGGGATCGGCATCGAGGAGGAAGATCGCAAGCACACGTGGATGGAGGACTCGGATAGCGTGAGTGACGATATATATATTTATTTATATATAAATATACATATATTATTAGATATGTATATAATAATATTATATATAATATTTATAAATAATAATCAATGTAGGAATAATTATAATAATATCTATTATTATTCCTACATTTATTATTATATATAGATATTATATACATTTATATATATATAATAATATTGGATATACTATTTATATAATATATATACTATTTAATGATATATATTATTTATTTAATAATATTATATATATTATATTTATATTATTCCTACATTTATTATTGGATATAAATAGTATATATAATATTATTATTATATATATATAAATATGTTATTTTTATTATTATTCCTACATTTAACATTAGATATAAATAGAATAGATAATATTATTATTATTATTATTTTATATATATATATATATGTTATTTTTATTATTATTCCTACATTTAATATTAGATATAAATAGTATATATAATATTGTCATATCTAAAACTGCAGTCTGAAGGACTGCTATGAGTTCCTGGTTCTCACTGTGCGGCCACAATAACGAATGGAGGTTCTTAGAACTACTTTGAGCTCCTGAAGGTTTCCTCCAGTCAGGAGACACTTTGCTTTAAACTGCTCGCCTGCTGTGTTTCAGTGCGTGTCCCACGGAGCGCTGGAGTGCGCCCGGGCCATCTACGCTCACGCCCTGCAGGTGTTCCCCAGCAAGAAAAGTGTGTGGCTCCGAGCGGCCTACTTTGAGAAGAATAACGGCACCAGGTGACCACGTCCACTTTCCCCAAACGGTTTTCCGGTCCCAAGCTGCGCGCCCGTCTTCGGGGGTTTGTTGTAACGCTCTGCGTCTCCTCAGGGAGTCTTTGGAGGCCCTGCTCCAGAGGGCCGTGGCCCACTGTCCCAAAGCCGAGGTCCTGTGGCTGATGGGGGCCAAGTCCAAGTGGCTGGCCGAGGACGTGCCCGCCGCCAGAAGCATCCTCGCGCTGGCCTTCCAGGTGACGGCGCCGAGATCACGCCACCTTTTAAAAAAAAATGTTATGTTTGGCGCAGACCGGCGTCTAACTGCGCCCACCCCCGCTCCGTCTCCTCCTGCAGGCCAACCCCAACAGCGAAGAGATCTGGCTGGCTGCCGTCAAGCTGGAGTCCGAAAACAACGAATACGAGAGAGCCCGCCGCCTGCTGGCCAAGGCGCGCAGCAGCGCCCCGACAGCCAGGGTGAGCGGGCGGCGAGGTCTTCTGGGATATTTTTGGGACGGTCCTCCCGTCTTCGAAGGCCCGTTTGAGGCTTAAGACGCGCTCGGTTCGGGCAACGGTCGGTGTTTGGCATCTTAGTTTTCGTGCTTAGGGTTAAAGTCTTGAAAGAACAAGCAGGGAGGAACCCCCACTGATTCTTGGCCAAAGGAGTTGCACTTGAACGCAACACAGCAATTTGCGTTGTGTAATCGGAGGACCGGCTATACAGCTATAACTGTACATATTCCCTTTCTCTTCTCCAGGTGTTCATGAAGTCTGTGAAGTTGGAGTGGGTGTTGGGCAACATCGCCGCCGCCCAGGAGCTGTGCACCGAGGCCCTGAAGCACTACGAGGACTTCCCCAAGCTGTGGATGATGAGAGGCCAGATCGAGGAGCAGGGGGAGAACATGGACAAGGCCAGAGAGGCCTACAACCAAGGGGTGGGGGCTCGCTTCCTC
This sequence comes from Pseudoliparis swirei, assembly GCF_029220125.1. NCBI lineage: Eukaryota > Metazoa > Chordata > Actinopteri > Perciformes > Liparidae > Pseudoliparis > Pseudoliparis swirei. The sequence continues at coordinate 27,958,435 of NC_079396.1, forward strand.
CTATCGGAGAGCACCACCGGTGGGGTTAAAATAAGCGGGAGAGATTCATTGGTTTGTTTTTGTTTCGCCGTAGTTGAAGAAGTGTCCCCACTCGGGGGGGCTGTGGCTGCTGCTGTCTCGCCTGGAGGAGCGAGTGGGCCAGCTGACCAGAGCCAGAGCCATCCTGGAGAAGGCTCGCCTCAAGAACCCCCAGATCCCCGAGCTGTGGTGAGCCGGCACGCTGCGATTGGCCAGTCTTTGTGTCAGGGGGGTGGGACTTGGCGAAGGGTCAATTTAATACGCGAAATACACATGAATGTGCTGGATTAGTTTTCTTTTTTTTAAAGAATATTTGATTTGCATGACGAGCAATTAGAAATATTTACTTTGAGATTCAAGTAGCTTCCTTCTTTCACCTTTATTGATATTTCTGTGTTTTAAATCTTATTTACTTTTTTTTTTAAACTTACTAAATATATATATGTATATATTTTTAATATATATTGGGGAAAATATATATATATATATATGTATTTCTTTTTTTAATAATAAATATATATTAAATAAAAAATTATATCGGTGAGAAAATAAATAAATATTTGTAATATATATTTCTATATATAGAGATTTCTTTAAAATATATATAAAGAGATTTTTATATATATATATATATATATATAATACATTCGACATGTGTGTATGTTTCTAAAATGATCACATTGACCAGGTTGGAGTCGGTCAGGCTGGAGTTCCGCGCCGGGCTGAAGAACATCTCCAACACCCTGATGGCCAAAGCTCTGCAGGAGTGCCCCAACTCAGGTGAGGACGACGTCTCGTCCCCGTTTTCAGAAACTCACAAAAGCAGCTTTTTTACTTTTTATCTAACCGGCTAATACGTTTTCTAAAGAAGTCAGAAGTCTTTTATTTTTACTATATCTGGCTCTCCATGAACCCGCCATTTCATTTACCTGTCACAAATCAAAACGATCCTAAGAGCAGAGTTCCTGTCCTGCAGGTTGGAAATTCTACTTTTCAGGGTTCATACGGTCAAGGAAAACCTGGAAGAGTCCTGGAATTTAAGAAATCCCCATAGTTTTGGAAAAGTCATGGAAATGTGTGCATTTACGCTGAGTTTTAAATAATTAACTTAAAAGACATAAATGTTTATTCTTTTAATCTAAACTATTGTCTCATTCATTTAAGTCATTTACGGTTATTTACTGTATGGTTTTTATAATATGTATATTATATATATACTATTTATATCTAATAATCAGTGTAGGAATAATATATATTATTATTCCTACATTTATTATTATATATAAATATTATATATACTATTATTTATATATTCTATATTTATATTATATATAAATATTATATATACTGTTTTATATTTATTTATTCATATATTCTATATTTATATAATGTATATATATATATTATTATATACATTATATATATATACATATTATACATGTTTATGTATATAATAATATATATTATTATACATATTTATGTATATAATAATATATATATATATACTATTTATTTATATTATTTTTCCTACATTTATTATATATAAATATATATTTATTTATATATTATATATTTATATATATATATAATATTTATATTATCATAAATATATATATTATTATTATATGTATATATATATACATATAATATTTATATATATATTATTTTATATATATTATAATATATGTACTATTTATATATATTATTATTATACATTAATTATTATTATTAGTCCTCGTTAATTTAATTACGACATCTTATCACTTTTTCATGTATCCACCGAGATTTTAAAATGAACGTGTTCCTGTGACTCCAGAACACTTTAAATACACAGAAGATAATCTTTGACGCTTATCCTGATGCGTCGCCATTGTTATTGACATTCCCCGACTGCTCCGTGTGCTCGTCCCGCCAGGCATCCTGTGGGCCGAGGCCGTGTTCCTGGAGGCCCGCCCCCAGAGGAAGACCAAGAGCGTGGACGCGCTGAAGAAGTGCGAGCACGACCCCCACGTCCTGCTCGCCGTCGCCAAGTACGACCACAACTCTTCCTCACAAAACACTTCCTCACGACACGCGTGACTCTTCTTCTCTGCACTGCTGGCTGTTGGTTTGTCTCCAACGATTCATTCTCTCTCTCTCTCTCTCTCTCTCTCTCTCTCTCTCTCTCACACACACACACACACACACACACACACGTCAGGTTGTTCTGGAGCGAGCGTAAGATCAGCAAAGCCAGGGAGTGGTTCCTCCGGACCGTGAAGATCGAGCCGGACCTGGGAGACGCCTGGGCTCTGTTCTACAAGTTTGAGCAGCAGCACGGCACCGAGGTAACGGGCCAGAGAGAGTGTGTGAGAGAGTGTGTGAGAGAGTGTGAGAGAGAGAGAGAGAGAGAGAGAGAGGGACTTGAGTGTGTGACTTGAGAGAGATGTGTGTGTGTGTGTGTCCTGTGACTGACATGTGTCTGTGTGTGTCCTGTGACTGACGTGTGTCCCCCTGTGTGTGTGTGTGTGTGCGTGTCCTGTGACTGATGTGTCCCTGTGTGTGTGTGTGTGTGTGTGTCCTGTGACTGACATGTGTCCCTGTGTGTGTGTGTGTCCTGTGACTGACGTGTGTCCCCCTGTGTGTGTGTGTGTGTGCGTGTCCTGTGACTGATGTGTGTCCCTGTGTGTGTGTGTGTGTGTGTGTGTCCTGTGACTGACGTGTGTCCCCCTGTGTGTGTGTGTGTGTGTGCGTGTCCTGTGACTGATGTGTGTCCCTGTGTGTGTGTGTGTGTGTGCGTGTCCTGTGACTGACGTGTTTCCCCCTGTGTGTGTGTGTGTGTCCTGTGACTGACGTGTGTGTCCCTGTGTGTGTGTGCGTGTCCTGTGACTGACGTGTGTGTCCCTGTGTGTGTGTGCGTGTCCTGTGACTGACGTGTTTCCCCCTGTGTGTGTGTGTGTGTGTGTGTGTGTGTGTGTGTGTGCGTGTCCTGTGACTGACGTGTTTCCCCCTGTGTGTGTGTGTGTGTGTGTGTGTGTGCGTGTCCTGTGACTGACGTGTTTCCCCCTGTGTGTGTGTGTGTGTGTGTGTGTCCTGTGTGTGTGTGTGTGCGTGTCCTGTGACTGATGTGTGTCCCCCTGTGTGTGTGTGTGTGCGTGCGTGTCCTGTGACTGATGTGTGTCCCCGTGTGTGTGTGTGTGCGTGTCCTGTGACTGATGTGTGTCCCCCTGTGTGTGTGTGTGTGTGTGCGTGCGTGTCCTGTGACTGATGTGTGTCCCTGTGTGTGCGTCCCTCAGGAGCAGCAGGAGGAGGTGCGTAAGCGCTGTGAGAACACGGAGCCGCGTCACGGCGAGCTCTGGTGCAACGAGTCCAAACACGTCCTGAACTGGCAGAAGAAGACCGCAGAGATCTTGGCGGGGGTGGCGGGCAAGATCAAGAACACCTTCTGAGGTCTGGGGGGGGGTTTGAGACTGGAACAACAACAACAAGCGGGAGGAAGCGTCTCCGGGCCTGTGGCCTCGCCCCCTTTCCTCTCCAGAGGAGTGGAGATGGTTTCATGAGTAGACGGTGACGTTTGATTCGTGGATGAATCTGCTGTCACCGGGTAGAACTGAGGTTTTACAAGTCCCAAAAACCTGGAAATGAGACGGCATTTTTTATTTTTTTCCCACTTCCTGTTCCCTCAGTCGATGTGTTCATTTGTTTCGGGCTCTGGGATCGTACCGAGCCGAAGAGTTCTTCTTTTTAACGTTTCTGTTGTGCGATAAACATAAAACTTGTGAGTAAACACTTGTGCGTCCGCAGCCTCGTGTTACCGGCTGCCTCCACACGGAGGCGCTCATGGTGTGTGTCAACTTGTGGTTGCCACGGAGACACTTTTTTTCTTTCTTTCTGCAATTATCAAAAATCTAAATAATGATTAATAATTACCAATTCAGAAATCGCATCATGGGACTCTTCTTCTGTCTTTAATATTTTGGAGCATATATGCAATATAATAAAACCAAGGAGTCCTGGTTATGTCATCATCTGTCATAGAGGTAATAATAACGATTTCACCTGTCATAGCTACTATGAAAATGATCCATATTTTAAAATAACAGAATTCTCGAAATAACAATAATTTTAATGAATAGTATAAATATAATATAATTGTTTTAATATATTTAATAATATATTAAATATTGTTATAACTAACATTATTTTATTATATTTGAGTGAATTAAAAAAAGGTAATAAAACAGCTTTCAATATATTATGATGAAGTAAATAAAAGAGATACATATTAATGGACTGTTTAAAAATAAAATATATATTTTTTTAACACTTCAAGCAAATAATTGTGTTGACGTTATAATAACACAAAACACGAGATGTTTATCGTATTCAGAACATGGCTTTTAAGCCCCTTTATTACCAAACTGGAACTTATCTGCTGCGGAACTTTTTCCGCCCGGAGCGAAAGACGCGTTGCACAGCACCAAACCAAACGGCTGGCCAACGACACGAAACGTCAACAACCTGCGACACGAGGCATCGTTACGGTAAACAAATGAAATAAGTGTTTTCTTTCAATTTACGTTAAACTGCTTTAATTCCAGAAACATTTATTTAAGAGCAGTGTCACTGCGATAGCTGTCGGACGAATATTTAGTTACACCTCCTGGGAACTATAAACCCTCCATCTCGTGTTTCCCGGGGTTCGTTTTAAAGTAACACTTCAACCAAATCGTTGTGATGACGTCATAAAAACACGTGATGTTTATCTCATATTCAGAACACCGCTTTTGAGCCCCTTTCATTACCAAACCGGAACATATCTGCTGCGGAACTGTTTCCGCCCGGAGCGAAAGACGCGTTGCACAGCGCCAAACCAAACGGCTCGCCAACGACACGAAACGTCAACAACCAGCGACACGAGGCATCGTTACGGTAAACAAATGAAATAAGCATATTCTTTTAATGTGCGTTTATATTTTAATTATATTGATATATTTCCGTTAAACTGCTTTAATTCCCAAAACATATATTTTTTAGAGCATCGTCACTGTCGGACGAAGCTTTAGTTCCATCTCCCGGGAACTATAAACCCTCCGACGTGTTCCCCGGGGTTCGTTTTCGAGTCGGGACGCGCAGCAGAACCCTCGGCGGAGCGGACATGGCCAACACCGGCGTCGACATGGACCCGGAGGTGGCCCGGAGGCTGTTCGAGGAGGGGGCCACGCTGGTGCTGCTGGGCGTCCCGCTGGGCACCGAGCTGGGCATCGACTGCAAGAGCTGGCAGGTGGGCCCCCGCTTCAAGGGCGTGAAGATGATCCCCCCCGGCCTCCACTTCCTCCACTACTCCTCCCCCAGCTCCCCCAGCTGCGGAGGGGAGGCGGGCCCCAAGACGGGCCTCTTCCTCTCGCTGCGGCCCCGGGACCTCCTGCTGGCCACCTGGGACCCGGACGAGGAGGACCTGGACTTCTCGGCCTCCCAGAGCGAGGAGGCGGTGAGCCGCGCGAGGGCCGGCCTGCGCGACCTGGACCCCTTCCTGGGGCCCTACCCCTACGAGGCGCTGAGGAAGTGGGTGTCGCTCAGCGACCGGCTGAGCGCGGAGCAGGCGGAGCGGCTGCGTCCGCTGTCGGGCCGCGTGCGCGCGCTCGGCGACGTGGTCCCCGAGCGGCAGCTGGCGAGCGCCGAGGACCGCGCGGCGCAGCCGAGGAACGACGCGGCGTGCCGCAGCATGAGGGAGGGGCTGCGGCGGCTGCCGCGCATGAAGCCGCGCGACGGCACGGAGGTGCGCTTCTCCGTGGTCCCCGAGAGGAAGTACCCGCCGGGCGCCACGCCGGCCGAGGTCACGCGCTGCAGCCTGGACCAGAGCGACGCCCTGGAGGCGCTGCTGCGGGCGCACCACCCGCTGCGGCCGCTGCAGCTGCTGGGCGAGCTGCAGTTCGCCTTCGTGTGCTTCCTGCTGGGCGGAGCCTACGACTGCTTCGAGCACTGGAAGAGCCTCCTGGCGCTGCTCTGCCGCTCCGACGCCGCCGTGCGGACGCACGCCGCGCTCTACCTCGGCCTGGTGGGCGTGCTCTACCACCAGCTGGGGGAGGTGCCGCCCGACTTCTTCGTCGACATCGTGTCGCAGAGCAACTTCCTCACGTCCACGCTGCAGGTAGGGGGGGGGGGAGGGAGGGAGAGAGAGACACAAATTGGAATAGAGAGAAATGAAAGAGGGAGACTTATGGAGGGGAGTTCTCTGAGTAGCTGGACGGTGTTTCCTCATATTTCATTTCGTATGGAGGAATAAAATAATGTAGAATGTGAAA
>NC_079396.1:27969736-27984736 GCF_029220125.1 Pseudoliparis swirei
GCATATAGGTGAGCTATGACATTAGCATATAGGGGAGCTATGATGTTAGCCTGTAGGGGAGCTATGACGTTAGCATATAGGGGAGCTATGACGTTAGCCTGTAGGTGAGCTATGATGTTAGCATATAGGGGAGCTATGACGTTATTATATAGGGGAGCTATGACGTTAGCCTGTAAGTGAGCTATGACGTTAGCCTGAAGGTGAGCTATGACGTTAGCCTATAGAGGAGCTATGACGTTAGCCTGTAGGTGAGCTATGACGTTAGCATATAGGGGAGCTATGACGTTAGCCTATAGAGGAGCTATGACATTAGCCTGTAGGTGAGCTATGACGTTAGCCTGTAGAGGAGCTATGACGTTAGCCTGTAGGTGAGCTGTGACGTTAGCCTGTAGAGGAGCTATGATGTTAGCCTGTCGGGGAGCTATGACGTTAGCCTGTAGGTGAGCTATGACGTTAGCCTATAGAGGAGCTATGACGTTAGCCTGTAGGTGAGCTATGACGTTAGCCTGTAGAGGAGCTATGACGTTAGCCTGTAGGTGAGCTATGACGTTAGCCTGTAGAGGAGCTATGACGTTAGCCTGTAGGTGAGCTATGACGTTAGCCTGTAGGTGAGCTATGACGTTAGCCTGTAGGTGAGCTATGACGTTAGCCTGTAGAGGAGCTATGACGTTAGCCTGTAGGGGAGCTATGACGTTAGCCTGTAGAGGAGCTATGATGTTAGCCTGTAGGTGAGCTATGACGTTAGCCTGTAGAGGAGCTATGACGTTAGCCTGTAGGGGAGCTATGACGTTAGCCTGTAGAGGAGCTATGACGTTAGCCTGTAGGTGAGCTATGACGTTAGCCTATAGAGGAGCTATGACGTTAGCCTATAGAGGAGCTGTGACATTAGCCTGTAGGTGAGCTATGACGTTAGCCTGTAGGTGAGCTATGACGTTAGCCTGTAGAGGAGCTATGACGTTAGCCTGTAGAGGAGCTATGACGTTAGCCTGTAGGTGAGCTATGACGTTAGCCTGTAGAGGAGCTATGACGTTAGCCTGTAGGTGAGCTATGACGTTAGCCTGTAGGTGAGCTATGACGTTAGCCTGTAGGTGAGCTATGACGTTAGCCTATAGAGGAGCTATGACGTTAGCCTATAGAGGAGCTATGACGTTAGCCTGTAGGTGAGCTATGACGTTAGCCTATAGAGGAGCTATGACGTTAGCCTGTAGGTGAGCTATGACGTTAGCCTATAGAGGAGCTATGACGTTAGCCTGTAGGTGAGCTATGACGTTAGCCTATAGAGGAGCTATGACTTTAGCCTAAAACACAGCGACTTTAAGACAAAGAAACTTAAAGTGCATTTCACGGTTGTAGGTCTCATTCTGTCTTGTTCACCAAATTAAAATCCCATTAACAAGGATAAATGTTGATGTCCAAACAAAGTTGCGTGTTGCACCGTGCCTCCCTCGCCCCCTGCTGGCAGCAGGAAGCATTGCATCTCGCGTGGGACGGCGACAGGAAGTGGGGAGACGACCCCGGCGACTCGTTTGCACCATGCGTTCCCCTACGATGCCGCCGCGCCCGACCCGGGGGCCGCGAGGACCCCGTCGCCGGTCCGAAGGAAGAATTCCTGTCTTTATTAAAATGTGAGATCTGTTTCAGCCCCCGGGGGGGGGGGGGGGGGCTTCAAGCCGACACGCCTCAATGCTACATGCTACCTGATGGATGTATGACACTGATCCACCCATCGAGCGTGAGTACATTCCTGTGTCATGGCAACGGGGCGCGGGGGGGGGGGGGCGTTGGCATGGAGAGCAGAGGCACCGACAGCAGCTGTTGTGTTTACGTGTTCTGAGCGTTCACAATGCAGACGGCACCGAGGCCTCCTGCAGGTATGTAGATACAGTGTGTGTAGATGTGCGTGTGTGTGTGTAGATGTGCGTGTGTGTGTGTAGATGTGTGTGTGTGTGTAGATGTGTGTGTGTGTGTGTAGATGTGTGTGTGTAGATGTGTGTGTGTGTAGATGTGTGTGTGTGTAGATGTGTGTGTGTAGATGTGTGTGTGTAGATGTGTGTGTGTAGATGTGCGTGTGTGTGTGTAGATGTGTGTGTGTGTAGATGTGTGTGTGTGTGTGTGTGTGTGTGTAGATGTGTGTGTGTGTAGATGTGTGTGTGTGTAGATGTGTGTGTGTAGATGTGTGTGTGTAGATGTGTGTGTGTAGATGTGTGTGTGTGTAGATGTGTGTGTGTAGATGTGTGTGTAGATGTGTGTATGTAGGTGTGTGTGTAGATGTGTGTGTAGATGTGTGTGTGTAGATGTGTGTGTGTGTGTGTGTGTGTGTGTAGATGTGTGTGTGTGTAGATGTGTGTGTGTAGATGTGTGTGTGTAGATGTGCGTGTGTGTGTGTAGATGTGTGCGTGTGTGTGTGTAGATGTGTGTGTGTGTTTCAGGAATGCATTGGTGAACAGTTGCCACTGAGATCTCCTCTCTGATCTTCTTGTGCAGCAGTCGACCTCAAGAGCCTCCCATTGGTCCACACCGGCCACGCAGGGACGTCGTCAGGTGAACCACAGTCACACACACACACATCTATACACACACACACACAGGGATGGATTAACCAACGGGCCTACCGGGCCCAGGCCCAGGGGCCCATGAGCTCAGGGGGCCCCTGGGCCTGAGCCTCCGCGCGTGACGTCGCTGTGATTAACATTGTATTGATATGAATATGATGATATGACACGATGCGCCGTAGCGGGTATATGCTAGGCTTAAGTCATTCATGTCAGTAACAGGGCCCCAATAGTCCTACTGAGGGATGGATTACCGAACGAGCCTTCCGGCACCAGGGGCCCATGAGCTCAGGGGGCCCCTAAGCCAGAGCCTCTGCGTGAAGTAGCTGTTATTAACTTTGTATTGATATGATGATATGACACGATGCGCCATAGCCGGTATATGCTAGGCTTAAGTCATTCATGTCATGGTCATATAATTCGCGTTATGTTGTCTGCTCAGCTCCGGTATCGTTGTTCCATACGGACTGTTTTGTTAGCGATGTAAAAAAAAAAAAGTATATTTAAATTGTTATTTTATTTTGTATTTTAATTTTTTTTACACTTTTTTTTTTTTTTTTTTTGCGGGTGTGGGGGGGGGGGGCCTTCACACGTCCAGGCCCAGGGGCCCGTGGTTTCTTAATCCGTCCATGCACACACATATACACACACACACACACACACACACACACATATACACACACACACACACACAGTCACACACACATATACACACACACACACACACATATACACACACACACAGTCACACACACATATACACACACACACACACACAGTCACACACACACACACAGTCACACACACATATACACACACACACACACACACACACATCTACACACACACACAGACAGAGTCACACACACACTGTGGAGTGAGATCATTATGTGTAAAGTCCCTCCTCGCTCCTCCTTCTGAACAAATCAGGGTCAAGGAGAGCCGACGGTGAGAGATAGCTGCACCACATGGTGGGGGGGGGGGGGGGGGGCAGCACCGGGCTAAATTCTTCCACGTCCTAACTCTCTTTGAATTCCTGCAACCCCCGAGGGAGAGTAAAGCTCATCCAGTCCAGAGATAGAGACGACAACGATGAAGATGATGATGGTGGTGAAGATGATGAAGAAGATGAAGAAGATGATGATGATGGAGGCAGATCCGTCTCCCGCCAGCTGCGGCTTGCTTTCATAAACGAATCCCAGGTTGAACAAACATTCACGTGGCCGTGCCCCCCCCCCCCCCCCCCCGCCGGCCGGTGGCATTCCACGCATACCTGGCGTGACGGAGAGGGTCGTGGAGGCCGGCGGAGGCTCAAGTATATGAACTCAAATCTCCAAGCTGCCGAGTGAACGAGGAGTGAGAGGCATTCGACCCTCGTCCGGCGTGACCTCTGACCTCTGACGTCTGTGGCGTGGAGGCCGACCTCCTCCGACGGAGTAATTAGCGTGAACAATAACGCGCAGTTGGCTCCGGTTGGTTAACTTGAACTTATCTAATACGGCGTGCGGCGGCCTTTGATGTTTTAATTAAAGCCGTCTCTCTCTCTTCCCCTCCGCTCGCTGGTCTTTAGATAATGCTGGAGGTCAGAGGTCACGGACGACCAGCTGGATTCAAAAAGACTTCATATCACCGCCGCTCGTGTTTCAATATCCAGAATTAAGCGTTTTAATATAGCAGCAAATGTGTGACCTGTCAATCACCTGTAGCCCCGCCCCTAAAGTGTCCCCTGCTTTATGGTCTACACATGAAGAATAGACTTCTGTACAACCAGAGGAATCGCCCCCTGGTGGTCGGGAGAGAGAGTGCAGCTTTATCTTGTTTAACACATGAAGCATAGACTTATATACAACCAGAGGAGTCGCCCCCTGGTGGTTAGTAGAGAGAATGCAGCTATAAAACAAGAAGCATAGACCTCTATACAACTAGAGGAGTCGCCCCCTGGTGGTTAGTAGAGAGAATGCAGCTATAAAACAAGAAGCATAGACCTCTATACAACTAGAGGAGTCGCCCCCTGGTGGTCAGAAGAGAAAATGCAGCTTTAACACATGAAGTATATACTTCTATACAACCAGAGGAGTCGCCCCCTGGTGGTCAGGAGAGAGAATGCAGCTTTAACACATGAAGCATAGACTTCTATACAACCAGCGGAGTCTCCCCCTGGTGGTCAGGAGAGAGAATGCAGCTTTAACACATGAAGCATAGACTTCTATACAACCAGAGGAGTTGCCCCCTGGTGGTCAGGAGAGAGAGTGTAGATTTAACACATGAAGCATAGACTTCTATACAACCAGAGGAGTCGCCCCCTGGTGGTCAGGAGAGAGAATGCAGCTTCAACACATGAAGCATAGACTTCTATACAACCAGAGGAGTCGTATCAGGGAGTCGCATCCTGCTTCTTACTCATTTCACCAGTCTGGTATCTCTAACTCGAGCGCCGTTAGCACAGTTAGCGCCGTTAGCATTGTTAGCGCTACGAGCCCTCGGCTGCGGTACGAAGCACCTTTAACTCATTTGAATCCCTCAGCGTCTCCTCCTCTTCTCTCTCGTCTTCATGAGCTTCCACATCTGTTTGTTCCGAGCGGCCGAGGCGACGCGGCGCAGGCTAGCGCGCCAATTGTTCAATTCAATTCAATTCAGTTTATTTGTATAGCCCAATTTCACAAATTACAAATTTGTCTCGGAGTGCTTTACAATCTGTACACATAGACATCCCTGCCCCAAAACCTCACATCGGACCAGGAAAAACTCCCAAATAACCCTTCAGGGGAAAAAGGGGAAGAAACCTGCAGGAGAGCACCAGAGGAGGATCCCTCTCCTAGGATGGACAGATGCAATAGATGTAATGTGTACAGAAGGACAGATTTAGAGTTAAAATACATTCAATGAATATGACAGAGTGTATGAATAGTTCATAGTAGGCATATTCCACGATGGAGACCTCCACGATCCATCAGGCAGATGGCGGTGGGAGGAGGAGGGCGGAGTCTCAACAGTGGGCGGAGTCTCAACAGGACAGTGGCGTAGTCAGGAGCAGGAATTCCACGACCCAGACCTCGATGATCCATCAGGCAGATAGGATCTATGCCGTCTCATAGGGTCCGATGACCCCATGAGACGTGAAGTCAAAGGACTCGGGAGAAAGCAGAGTTAGTAACGTGTGATTGAGAGATGAAAATTCATCCTTAAGGAGAGAAAAGAGGAGATAGGTGCTCAGTGCATCCTAAACGTCCCCCGGCAGCTATAAGCCTATAGCAGCATATCAAGGGGCTGGACCAGGTGAACCTGATTCAGCCCTAACTATAAGATCTGTCAAAGAGGAAGGTCTTAAGTCTACTCTTAAACGAGGTGACTGTGTCTGCCTCCCGGACTGAAGGTGAAGCTGGTTCCATAGAAGAGGAGCTTGATAACTAAAGGCTCTGGCTCCCATTCTACTTTTTAAGACTCTAGGAACTACAAGTAGTCCCGCATTTAGTGAGCGTAGCTCTCTAGTGGGGCAATATGGTACTACAAGCTCCTTAAGATATGATGGTGCATCACCAATCAAGGCTTTGTAGGTTAAGAGAAGATTTTAAAAAGTGATTCTTGATTTTACTGGGAGCCAGTGCAGAGCAGCTAGTGCAGGAGTGATGTGATCTCTTTTCTTAGTTTTAGTGAGAACACGAGCTGCAGCATTCTGGATCAACTGGAGGGACCTAAGAGATTTATTAGAGCAGCCTGCTAATAAGGAGTTGCAGTAATCCAGTCTCGAAGTAACGAACGCGTGAACCAATTTTTCTGCATCTTTTTGAGACAAGATGTGCCTGATTTTTGAAATATTACGTAGATGAAAGAATGCAGTCCTTGAGATTTGCTTTACGTGGGAGTTAAAGGACAAGTCCCGATCAAAGATAACGCCAAGATTCTTTACAGTGGTGTTGGATGCCAGGGCAATGCCGTCTACAGAAACCACATCACCAGATAATTGATCTCTGAGGTGCTCAGGGCCGATTAAAATTACTTCGGTTTTGTCTGAGTTTAACATCAAGAAGTTGCAGGTCATCCATGTTTTTATGTCTTTAAGACATGCTTGAATTTTACCGAGTTGGTTGCTCTCCTCTGGTTTTATCGATAAATATAGTTGAGTATCATCTGCATAACAATGAAAGTTTATGGAGTGTTTCCTGATAATATTGCCCAAAGGAAGCATGTATAAAGTAAATAAAATTGGTCCAAGCACAGAACCAAGTGGAACTCCGTGATTAACGTTGGTGGTTATCGAGGCGTCATCGTTTACAAATACAAACTGAGATCGATCTGATAAATAGGATTTAAACCAAATTAGTGCCGTGCCTGAAATGCCAATCGACTGCTCCAGTCTCTGTAACAGGATGTCATGGTCAATGGTGTCGAATGCAGCACTAAGGTCTAACAAGACCAGGACAGAGAGGAGTCCTTTATCTGCTGCCATTAAGAGGTCATTTGTAATTTTCACCAGTGCTGTCTCGGTGCTGTGGTGTTTTCTAAATCCTGATTGAAATTTCTCAAATAAACTATTATGATGTAGAAAGTCGCACAACTGATTTGCGACCACTTTCTCAAGGATCTTGGAGAGGAAGGGAGGTTAGAGATCGGTCTGTAGTTAGCCAACACCTCTGGATCCAGAGTGGGCTTCTTCAGGAGAGGTTTAATAACAGCCACTTTGAAGGAGTGTGGTACGTGGCCTGTTAGCAGAGACACATTGATAATATCTAATAGAGAGCCGCCAATTAAAGGCAAAACGTCTTTAAGCAGCCTCGTCGGGATGGGGTCCAAGAGACAGGTAGACGTGTTCGAAGTAGAAACCGTTGAAGATAATTGGTCACGGTTGATGGGAGAAAAGCCCTCCAAATATACACCAGGGCATACAGCGGTTTCCAAGGCCATTCCACTTGAGGACAGATTGGCACTGGTTATGGGCAAGAGAATATTAATCTTGTCCCTAATAGTTAAAATCTTTTCATTAAAGAAGTTCATAAAGTCATTACCACTAAGGTCTATAGGAATGTTCGGCTCCACAGAGCTGTGACTCTCTGTCAGCCTGGCTACAGTGCTGAAGAGAAACCTGGGGTTGTTCTTATTTTTTTCTATTACTGATGAGTAATAGGCTGCTCTGGCATTACGGAGGGCCTTCTTATATGTTTTAAGACTATCTCGCCAAACTAAGCGGGATTCTTCGAGATTAGTTGAACGCCATATGCGTTCAAGCTTTCGTGACGTTTGCTTCAGTTTGCGGGTCTGAGGGTTATACCAGGGAGCAAACCTCCTCTTCCTCACTGTCTTCTTCTTCAGAGGGGCTATCGAGTCCAGTGTCATTCTCAGTGAGCCTGTGGCACTGTCAACAAGATGATCAATCTGGGACGGACTAAAGTTAGACCAGGAGTCCTCTGTTATATTGAGACGTGGTATCGAATCAAATACAGAAGGAATCGCTTCTTTAAATTTAGCTACAGCACTGTCAGTTAGACATCTGGTGTAGAAACTTTTGACTAACGGAGTACACTCCGGTAGTATAAATTCAAAAGTTATGAGGTTGTGGTCTGACAGAAGAGGATTCTGTGGGAAGACGTTCAAATGCTCAATGTCAACGCCATAAGTAAGAACAAGATCAAGCGTGTGGCCAAAGCTGTGAGTGGGTTTCTGCACTCTCTGACAGAAGTAAGTAAGTAAGTAAGTAATTTATTTTCCATAAGTACATACATAACATGTACATACTGGCAGACATTAACAGAAAAAAAATGTACGAATGGAGGACCGTCCAAAGACCGAGATCTGTAGGCTCCTCTGAGATGAGGAGTTGGACGGCCCCTCCCCTAACCCTTTCACCCCCCCCCCCCCTCCCAACTACCACAAGCACACAGACAGTACACACACATATGGATGAAAACATAAAATGTCGTACAAGCAACAAAAAAACAAAAAAACCAGAACAGGAAAAATAAAAATAAAAAGTCATAGTAAAAATAATAATAGAAGACAAATGTGAACTAATGATAACTTAGAAAAAATAAATAAAAATAATATCACGAACATCAAATTATGGATATATATTTTATTTTAAATATTTTTCCTCTATTGTACTGTGCCGCCAGGCTGTAAATCAATATTAAAAACTTTCTAAATGAAGTGAGATGGCGTTTAAGTCGAGAAGCAAATGCCTTGGTGGTGGATGCCGATTTGACCTCGTCCGGAATTTGTCTCCAGAGCTTTGGACCTCTACAGATGAAGCTTTTAAATACAATGTGAACTGTATGTTTATTTATATGAATGCCACCACGCAGCCGCGTGTTGTGATCGTAGACATTTGTGTTCCTTGTGAACATACGTAACAGATTATGTGGCAGATTATTATTCATAAATCTGTACATAAAAATTCCTGTCTGACACAAATGTAGATCTGTAAATCTCAGAATGCCCAATCTCTTAAAAAGCGGCTCAGTGTGTTCATTATTCTTCACGTTGCAGATAATCCGCACAGCCCTTTTTTGTAAAATCTCGAGACATTTGACCTGAGTTTTAGCTGCGGCTCCCCAGAGCATATTACAATACAAGAGGTGCGGATGGACACGGCTGTGGTACAACAAACGCACATTTTCTGTTGAGAGTATATTTTTTGCGGAGCGCAGGGCAAATGTGCCGCTTCATATGCGCTTCCGACAACTGTCAATATGTTGATGCCAGCGCAGATTGTAGTCAATATAGACACCAAGGAACTTGGTGCACTGGACTTTTTCGACATTAGCCCCGTCAATCTCAAGCCTAACATCTTGATCTAGGAGATTATTTGATTTATTTATTAGCATATAATTAGTTTTCTGTGCATTTAGAGATAACTTGTTCGCTTTGAACCAATCAGATACAATTTTTAGCTCTTCATTTGCAGTTTGATATAAGTTATCGTGGTCCTTCGATGAAATGTAGATAGTTGTGTCGTCAGCAAAGAGGATGCTTTTAACACGTTTTAAGACTTTTGGAAGGTCATTTATGTACAATATAAATAGCAGGGGTCCCAATACAGAACCCTGTGGTACTCCACAAGTTATATCATATGATTTTGATTTGAACCCCTTGTATTGCCAATCGAGTCCAACAAGGAGATGAATGCAGCACTAAGGCAATCATTATCAACATCCACATGGATATTAAAATCTCCAACAATAATAACTTTATCAGTTTTAAGAACCAAACTTGATATAAATTCTGAGAATTCAGATATAAACTCTGAATATGGACCTGGTGGCCGGAACAGAATCACAAATAGAATTGGCTGTAGTGTTTTCCAGGTTGGATGTGAAAGACTAAGAACAAGGCTTTCAAATGAGGTGTAGTGTAATTTTGGTTGAGGATTAATTAATAGGCTCGATTCAAAGATGGCTGCTACTCCACCTCCTCGACCGGTGCCTCGAGGAATGTGAGTATTAATATGACTTGGAGGAGTCGATTCATTCAGGCAGACATATTCTTCATGGCTCAGCCAGATTTCAGTTAGACAACATAAATCAATGTGATTATCTGATATTAAATCATTTAGTAACACAGCTTTAGATGACAGAGATCGAATATTTAGGAGACCACATTTAATAGACCTATTTTGTTGCACTGCTGAAATAATGGTGTTAACTTGTATAAGGTTATTGTGTACGACTCCTCTTCTGCTTACTTTTGATTTATTTAATTGAAGTGGCCGTGGGACAGACACAGTCTCTACTCTAGAGTCATGGGTGGGTAACTGCTCGAATGGAAGAGCAGAGAAGGGTGTTAAACTACAACTCTGCTCCCGGTTCCTGATCTGAACCCTGGGTTGTCATGGATTAAGTCCGGTGATCAACTTGGTCATATTCGCAGAAATGAGACGCGCTCCGTCCAACGTGGGATGAATGCCGTCTCTCCTCATCAGATCAGGTTTTCCCCAGAAAGTCTTCCAGTTGTCTACGTAGCCCACATTATTCTCTGGGCACCTCGACAGCCAGCGGTTGAAAGACGACATTCGGCTATACAATTCGTCTGTCTGCAAATTTGGGAGAGGGCCAGAGAAAATTACGGTGTCCGACAACGTCTTGGCATAAGCACACACCGATTCCACATTAATTTGAGTGAGTTCCGAGCGGCGGGCTCGGGCGTCATTACCACCGGCGTGTATTACAATCTGACTGTATCTCCGCTTGTCCTTAGCCAGCAGCTTCAAACAAGACTCCACGTCGCCCGCTCTGGCCCCCGGGAGGCACACGACTCTGGTCCGCGGCTTCGCTATTTTCACGTTCCTGACTATAGAGCTCCCGATAACCAGGGTGTGCTCCTCAGCAGGTGTGTCGCTGAGCAGGGAAAACTGGTTGGAGACGTGAAGTGGTTGGTGCACAGCGGGCTTCTGTGTAGACTTACTACTCCTGCGAACAGTTACCCAACCATCCGGCTGCACGGTTACCGCCGGGGCACAGCTAACAGCTGACTGTAGCTCCGCGCCGACTACGGGAGAGGGCGGGCTAACTAGCATAGCTGTCTGAGCTTCGATGGCGCGGAGCCGTGCATCTAACCCACTTAGACCTGCCTCCAACCTAGCAAATAAACTACACTTGTTGCATGTATCGTTATCATTAAGGGAGGCAGGGGGATAACTATACATGAGACACACTGAGCAAGAGGGAGCGGGAGGGAGAGAAGAAGAAGTCATGCTCGCTGTTGAGCTGGCAACCAAAGCTTACCGGAAGAGTGAGATGATGCGTTCAGGAGCAGCTGGGAAAATCAGTCACTCGTCAGGCTGCTTCCCTGGTCGCGCTGCATGGAGCTCACCGTGAGGCCAGAGCTTAGAATCCCTAAAGCAACACATACTGACCCATTCCAACAGCGTGGGGCTCATCAATGGGCCCCCGACTTTCATTCAAATAGTTAAATCCCTACATCACATGTTCCATCGAGTTAATCAAGTCCGTTTACTCTCGTTAGCAAAGCACCATTTGATCAAACAACGCAAAGATCCACCGAGCGGACGTGACTCACGAGGGATGAAGACGGAAAGGTGAGCGCTAACCAACTTCACCTCGTCGACTTCTCAAGTTTAAATAAACAAGTCCAAAATGCAAAAGTCAAAGTTAAGACCGAGATGCTTCCTCTCAACAGACGTCTGGATGTGAGACGATCCGGCGTGCCGCGCTCTGTTGTTCCTGTCTTTATAATCATCTGTAGTCTCTGAGCTCAGCGTCGCTCCGTTTCCCTTCAGGAAAACTCAGAGTTGATTCTCTTAATCTTAATCGTTGGGCGGAGGAGGAGTCACGAGTCGTTTGGGGGGGGGGGGGGGGGGCTTGGAGGAGCGACTTCTAGACAACTCGACTTGTGTCTTGCGCCCCCTGCTGCTCAGCGGAGGCAGTGCAGCTTTCAAGACACGATTATCAAAACGAGGTGGAGGTTGAACTGCAGTCGACATTCCTGTTGTCACTTCATCGGAGGAGATCAGCGTCTGGCAGATGTTTTCATTCAGTCCACGCTGGAGGAATATCTATCTGGATATTTCAAAGGCCGCCCCCCCCCCCCCCCCCTGCTTCGGGGAGTTCTCTTCCACCTGCAGGAGCTTCAGCAGGAGGACGGAGGGCGAGAGGATGTCGCTGCTATCCTCCCCAGACCATAACCCCCCCCCCCCACACACACACACACACACACACACACATGCCAGTGCGGTAAACAGTCGCGTTCGATTAGCCCCGTACGGCCCTCGGCTGAACCCGGTTACCCCCCGTTACCCCCCCCCCCCACACACACACAATGTTTCCGCTGGTTACCAGAGAGAAGAGAGGATGGAACATTTAAATGTTGTTCCCACTTTCTCATTTTGTTCTTTCCGTGAGACTCAACCTCAGATCCCTGGAAGAGAAACCTCTGGATCTCCTTCTGGAAACTCTCTCTACGATAAAGAGAACCACATTTCATCTCCGCTCGCCGCTCCGTGGGCACGGAGACGCCGGAGAGCGGCGAGCGGCGAGGGCCGCATCACTCCCACGAGGCGGAGCCATCGGTGTCCTGCCAGCGGCGCCGATTGATTGCATCTCTCTCTCTCTCGCCTTCTCTCTCTGTCTCTCCCTCCCTCTCTCCTTCTCTCTCTACCTCCCTCTCCTTCTCTCCCTCTCTCTCTCTCTCCTTCTCTCTCTGTCTCTCCCTCCCTCTCTCCTTCTCTCTCTCCCTCCCTCTCCTTCTCTCCCTCTCTCTCTCGCTCCCTCCCCCCCCCTCTCTCTCTGTGTTCTCTCTCGCCGGCACACACATGAGGAGGAGAACCAAGTGTTCTCCAGACCTTCTTTAAACCTCTGGTGAGTTTGTTGGATGCTGGTCAGCAGCTGGAGACCAAGAACAAAGAATTACAAGTTTAACTATCGCAGTGGGAAATAAAAGATTTTACTGCCGATCATTAACGGCCGGTATTCAGTTTAAAGTGTGTGTGTGTGTGTCTGTGTGTGTGTGTGTGTGTGTGTCTGTGTCTGTGTGTGTGTGTCTGTGTGTCTGTGTGTGTGTGTCTGTGTGTGTGTGTGTGTGGGTGTGTCTGTGTCAGTGTGTGTCTGTGTGTGTGTGTCTGTGTGTCTGTGTGTGTGGGTGTGTCTGTGTGTGTGTGTGTGTGTGTCTGTGTGTGTGGGTGTGTCTGTGTGTGTCTGTGTGTGTGTGTGGGTGTGTATGTGTGTGTGTGTCTGTGGGTGTGTGTGTGTGGTTGTGTCTGTGTGTGTGTGTGGGTGTGTCTGTGTGTGTGTGTGTGTCTGTGGGTGTGTGTGTGTGTGTGTCTGTGTGTGTGTGTGTGTGTGTGTGTGGGTGTGTCTGTGTGTATGTGTGGGTGTGTCTGTGTGTGTGTGTGTGTGTGTGTGCGTGTGTGTGTTCAGCGTTCACGTTAAACTGTCAACAACAAATCTGTGTTGAAATTTGGCAACTAAAGAAAGGAGAGCTGTTGACGTTAGCGGCTCCGGGAGCTAACGGCTAACGGCTACCGGCTAACGTACGGAGATTCCATTCGGTTTTACACTGTGATGCGTTCAGGCTCTGTTCAGGAAAAGGTTATTATGCAACTGTAATGGATTTTTGGGTTGAGAAACTTGAATAAATGTCTGATATTAGAGTTTAATAACAGCTTCCTGCCTCTAAAATACATGATCAGAACCGCTTGTGACTCAAGTTAAAGATTAAATTATAGAAAACACTTTTAATTCATTACGTATTTAAAATTAAGCATTTACCATTTCTTGTCCTTTTATGCAGTTCTTTGGTTCCCCTAATTTAGTTTGTCTGTTTTACATTTTTTATTATATTTTTTAATTATCTTATATTTGTTACTTACTATTCTATTTGCTTTGCCTTGACTCTCTGTTGAGCACTTTGTAAACTTTGTTTCTAAAGGTGCTATATAAATAAAGTTATTATTATTTTTAATATTATTATTATTATTATTTCAATAATAAATCATGTGGCTCTTCATGTGGCTCTTCATGTGGCTCTTCATGTGGCTCTTCAAGTGGCTCTTCATGTGGCTCTTCATGTGGCTCTTCATGCTGCACCATGTATCGGTGGGGTTTGTTTCCACCGGGTTTCCCTCTCCGTCAGACGGGCCCCGGGTTCAGACCCCTCTCAGACCCCGGTGTGTCGGCTCTGACTTCACGGTCGGACGCGGCTCCCCGCTGGAGAGTGAGCTGTCTGTAAATCGTCGGGCGTGGACCGTGAGAGAGGTTAATAAATAGTGGGGAACTAACACTGGGAGCCAGGAGAGCATCTGGCTTGTGTTTGGCCGGCGGGGCGACGGAGCCGGCCTCCAGACCGGCTCCGTCGCCCGATGAACATCCAGCTGGGTCACCACGACAACGGGCCACTCGCACTACAGTCACTAAACTGCACCGGTATGTGGCTCATGTGGCTCTTCATGTGGCTCTTGAAGTGGCTTTTTATGTGGCTCATGTTTCTTCAAGTGGCTCTTCAAGTGGCTCTTCATTCAAACAATGTTAGTGACTGCATTAATAAATGCATAAAATCGTCAAGATTAATCAGGATTTGGACTTTTCTTTTCTTATCATCTTGATTTGAATGCAGACCCCCCCCCCCCCACCCCCCAAAAAAAATATTTTCTTCGATTTCAAGACTTCCTGTTTCTGAAGCGTCTAAAAAAAGCGACTCGTCCATCTTTGTATAAACCCTACATCCGTGAACAGCGTTTATATCCGTTAACTCTCCACATCGCCCCCCAGTCGCCGTGATGAAGTCGTGTCTGGCGGATATGAACCGAGCCTCAGAGTCGACCTCTGAGCGGCGGGCCTCCGAAGTCACGCTCTGACAAAGCCCCATTGTGGAGCAGCGGAGAGGTCCTCAAAAAGGAGTCCTTGTATATGCCAGCGTGGCCCGTCACACACGGGGCTCCGCCTTCTCTGCCAACGGCGACCAATGACGAGCCAAGAGCAACGGCGCTCGCTAACTCTTCCCC
>NC_079396.1:27992236-27997236 GCF_029220125.1 Pseudoliparis swirei
GTTAGATTTCAGAAAAATCGTTAAATACTAGTTATATTCAGGAAAAGATCGTGAAATACTGAGTTATAGGAAAAGATCGTGAAATACTGAGTTAAAGGAAAAGATTGTGAAATATTAGTTAGGTTCAGGAAAAGATCGGAAAACACTCGTTATGTTTAGGAAAAGAATGTGAAATACTTAGTTAGGTTTTGGAAAGATCGTGAAATACTGAGTTAGGTTAAAGAAAATAACATTAAATACTAGTTACGTTTAGGAAAAGATCGTAAAATACTAGTTACGTTTGGTAAAAAAGATGTAAAAATATTAGTTTTGTTTAGGAAAAGATCGTTAAATACTAGGTAAGATTCAGGAAAAGATCATAAAACACTCGTTACGTTTAGTAAAAAAGTTTGAGAAATATTAGTTTTGTTTAGGAAAAGATTGTTGAATACTAAATAAGATTCAGGAAAAGATCGTAAAACACGAGTTACGTTTAGGAAAAGAACGTGAAATACTGAGTTAGGTTTCGGAAAGATCGTTAAATACGAGTTACTTTTAGGAAAAGATTGTGAAATTCTGAGTTAGGTTTAGGAAAGATCGTGAAATACTGAGTTAGGTTAAAGAAAATATCATTAAATATTAGTTTTGTTCAGGAAAAGATCGTTAAAAACTAAGTAAGATTCAGGAAAAGATCGTAAAACACATAGTTACGTTTAGGAAAAGAAAGTTAGATTTCAGAAAAATCGTTAAATACTAGTTATATTCAGGAAAAGATCGTGAAATACTGAGTTATAGGAAAAGATCGTGAAATACTGAGTTAAAGGAAAAGATGGTGAAATATTAGTTAGGTTCAGGAAAAGATCGGAAAACACTCGTTATGTTTAGGAAAATAATGTGAAATACTTAGTTAGGTTTTGGAAAGATCGTGAAATACTGAGTTAGGTTAAAGAAAATAACATTAAATACTAGTTACGTTTAGGAAAAGATCGTAAAATACTAGTTACGTTTGGTAAAAAATATGTAAAAATATTAGTTTTGTTTAGGAAAAGATCGTTAAATACTAGGTAAGATTCAGTAAAAGATCGTAAAATACTCGTTACGTTTAGTAAAAAAGTTTGAGAAATATTAGTTTTGTTTAGGAAAAGATTGTTGAATACTAAATAAGATTCAGGAAAAGATCGTAAAACCCGAGTTACGTTTAGGAAAAGAACGTGAAATACTGAGTTAGGTTTCGGAAAGATCGTTAAATACGAGTTACAGTTCGGAAAAAAATACTGTGAAATATTAGGTTCAGGAAACGATCGTTACATACTGAGTTAGTTTTAGAAACAGATTGTGAAATACTTAATTAGCTTTAAGGCAACACAACTACTTACAATAAGTACACAAGTACCCAAGTCACATGACAAATAACTCAACGTCGACTTCTCGTCTCACATGGGGAACGAACGGCGGCCTCCTGGGGGGAAGACACCTTGTGCGATCTTTTTGGTCGTTATTACGGGCGCGTGATATTTTGTGTTTATTGAGACCCGCCCAACAGAAAGTGTGTGTGTGTGTATGTGGGGGGAGGGGGGGTGTATGGATCGCTATCGTTGAGAAAACATTTCATTAGTTGTTGCGGCCTCAACGTCTCCTGGTAGCAGAATAGAGACGGACCCTAGAGACCGGACCCTCCCTCCTCAACCCAGATCTGCCTCTCCTCTACACACACACACACACACATACACACACACACACACACACACACACACACACACACACACACACACACACAGGCTTTCGGAAACAATCTACTAACTCCTGGAGCACACCTTGATATGGGTCTTTTGGGGATGATACCTGAAGCATTCCGGGTGCTTGATGGAATCACAGGGACGTGTCGGTGGGACTCCTTCCTCCATCAGTGAAGGCGGTTGGGGCAAAAGTAATAAAATCTGGCCCTTAAAGAATGTGGCAATTTGATTTAAAGTCAAATCTGGGAACTTATATGTGTTTCTTTTACACGTGTTTATGGTTAACAGACTTTGAATATGGCGTTAGCTCGATGATGCATCCTGAACACGAAGTGGTCATGAGGTCACCCGTCGGGTTGAGGACGCTTTAAAGGCTCCACTTCCTGGCCTTGGATTTTTCATCTTGTTTTTTGGCAACCAGTGAATGTAAATGAGCAGCAGAGGTATGCGGTGGTAGAGACGCTCTATCTGTCAATCACCTGTAGCCCCGCCCCTAAAGCCCCTCCTGCTTCATGGTCTGACTCTCGATGACCATAAAGTATAAATGATGACATCATGCTGTATCGAAGAAGACTTGAAACTAGAGACTGAGACATAAACTCATGTTTACAATGTTTACTGAGGGAATACATCAAGAGAAGTAGAGTCACTATATAGACTTCTATACAACCAGAGAAGCCCCCTGGTGGTCATGAGAGAGAATGCAGCTTTAACACATGAAGCATAGGCTTCTATACAACCAGAGGAGCCCCCTGGTGGTCAGGAGAGAGAATGCAGCTTTAGCACATGAAGCATAGACTTCTATACAACCAGAGGAGCCCCCTGGTGGTCAGGAGAGAGAATGCAGCTTTAACACATGAAGCATATACTTCTATACAACCAGAGGAGCCCCCTGGTGGTCAGGAGAGAGAATGCAGCTTTAGCACATGAAGCATAGACTTCTATACAACCAGAGGAGTCGCCAATACTGATTCTGCACCTCTAAGACCCAGTAAATCGCTAGCAGATGCTGACTTTCACTCAGGGGAGGAATAGTAATTCCTGTTGGACTCCAGTGTTGTGAAACGGTGTCTTTGGGTTCCAGAAGGAAGCCGGGAAACAAAATACAAGATGTCCCCTTTTTCTTCTGACGTTTTTCCCCCTGTTGTATAATCTGTAAAACTGAAGCATTTGGTGGAACTGAGAGGGTAAGCAGTGAACTTAAGGGACTTGTTTGACTTCAAACTTTCATCACGTGTCGGTGAAGCGGAGCGCTCGCTCACCACGATTCACACCGGCGGTTCCTTTAAGGTTTTTTTTTACAATCACCACCTTTTCTTTTACAGCAGCGCATACTTCACACGTCGACCTGTGTGTTTGGGCTTCGTCATCTCTCCTGGCCGTCAACAGAAGGCGATGTCAAACCAGATGGCCCTTTCATTCCAGGTTTGGTTCCGGACACATTCTCAACGACTCTGGGCCAAAAAAAATGGATTAATACATTTATGTAATAGTTTTGAAGGTTTTTCTTCTTTTGATTGATTTAGTTCAAACGTAATAAAGGATGACATCAAAATGTCATGTCATCCCAATCATCTGAAGACCAGTCCACCAGGGGGCGACTCCCTCTGGTTGGATAGAAGTCTATGCTTCATGTGTTGAAGCTGCATTCTCTCTCCTGACCACCAGGGGGTGACTCCTCTGGTTGTATAGAAGTCTATGCTTCATGTGTTGAAGCTGCATTCTCTCTCCTGACCACCAGGGGGTGACTTCTCTGATTGAATAGAAGTCTATGCTTCATGTGTTCAAGCTGCATTCTCTCTCCTGACCACCAGGGGGCTCCTCTGGTTGTATAGAAGTCTATGCTTCATGTGTTCAAACTGCATTCTCTCTCCTGACCACCAGGGGGCGACTCCTCTGGTTGTATAGAAGTCTATGCTTCATGTGTTAAAGCTGCATTCTCTCTCCTGGCAACCAGGGGGCGACTCCTCTGGTTGTATAGAAGTCTATGCTTCATGTGTTCAAACTGCATTCTCTCTCCTGACCACCAGGGGGCGACTCTTCTGGTTGTATAGAAGTCTATGCTTCATGTGTTAAAGCTGCATTCTCTCTCCTGGCCACCAGGGGGCGACTCCTCTGGTTGTATAGAAGTCTATGCTTCATGTGTTCAAACTGCATTCTCTCTCCTGACCACCAGGGGGCTCCTCTGGTTGTATATAAGTCTATCTAGGAACTCTTCCCGTGGACTCTGCCGCGTTCTTGTCGTCTGAGGAACCCGGCGGCGGCGAGGTGGAACCCAGAGGAATGTTCTGCGATGTCAGATTCCTGAGGTCACAAGCAGCCGTGAGCGGCCCGTGTGAAAGGACTCTTTGTCCACGGCTAATCAAACGGATTAGAGACGACTTTGGAGCTCCGCCCACTCGGAGTCTGACCCCCCCCCCCCCCCCCCCCCCAAAAAAACACTGTAGCGGCTGCAGCCGTCCACTTTCACCAAGGTGCCTGTTTTGTTGTGTGTGTGTGATCATCTGTTTGTGTTTGTGTGTATGTGTGGTGTGTTTGCTCATCTGGTTGTGTGTGTGCAGGTCTGTGTGTGTGTGTGTGTGTGTGCTCATCTGTTTTTGTGTGTATGTGTGTGCGTGCTCATCTGTTTCTGTGTGTGTGTGTGTGTGTGTGCGTGCATACCAGTGGCTGGACCGGCTGTGTCTTTGTGTGTGTGTGTGTTTGTGTGTTTATGTGTGTGTATGTGTGTGTGTGTGTTTATGTGTGTGTATGCGTGTGTGCGCTCGGCGGTGCGTTCGTGTGCATGATACCAAACCAAGCCAACAATGTGGCCTTCAGGTTTATAATAATGTAGTATAATAATACATATATTTATTATAACTATTATAATTCATAATACAAATATTATGATAATTTATAATTATACCTATAATTATTATAAATATGTTGACATATAATATATATAATAAATATTTTTATTATGTATAATAATAATAATAATTATTATTATGATGTATTACATTTAATTCAGTTTATTTTGTAAAGCCCATTCTCACAAATGTGACCAGATGATCAATAGATGTCATGTGACCAGATGAACAATAGATGTCATGTGACCAGATGAACAATAGATGTCATGTGACCAGATGAACAATAGATGTCATGAGACCAGATGAACAATAGATGTCATGTGACCAGATGAACAATATATGTCATGTGACCAGGTGAACAATAGATGTCATGTGACCAGGTGAACAATAGATGTCATGTGACCAGATGAACAATAGATGTCATGAGACCAGATGA
>NC_079396.1:28014736-28032236 GCF_029220125.1 Pseudoliparis swirei
AATTATATATATATGTAATTTTAAAAGAGAATTATATATATATATATATAATTGTTTTTACCGACAAAGCCGCCTTTCCCTTTTTTTATCATATCATTATAATACACAAAGCTGTACCCTTAAATAAGGATAACTCATTTTTTATATTCAGCTGCTGATGGAGGAATGCATCACCGCTGGTCCCGTCGCCCTGACACCAGAACGGGCCGAGTGGCGCCAGCGGTTACAACAAAGCAAACCTTTATCTCTTTGGCTCTACAGAGCGGCTCCAACGCGATTGGCTCTCGGCCGCCCGGTACATCCCCGGCTCAGACCGGTACGCCCCGTCCAGGTCGTGTGTGTTGTGGTTTCTCCGCGGACCGTGTGGACGTAACGCGCTCCATGTGCGCCGGACGAGCTCCGGACCGCTGAGCGCTCGCCAGAAGACGACACACGTGAGGAGGAGAGATCACGGATGTTTGGAGAGACTTTGAAGCTCCGGTAGTACTCCGGTCCGCTCGGGGCCCAGAGCGTTCGGGGGGGAAGGAGAAGCGCCGGTCGTAACTACCGGCGGCGTGCGGTCAGGAACCGGCTTCTTTAACGCACGAAACGGTAAAATAAATCATCCTGATGAATGTGACGACCTTCAGTCATCGTTCAGCTGCGCCCCGTCTTCTTATCCGAGGTCAATCGACCTCACAACTGGTGGTCAGGAGAGAGAACGCAGCTTTAACACAGTATATGCTTCTATACAACCAGAAAAGTTGCCCCCGGGTGGTCAGTAAAGAGAATGCAGCTTTAACACATGAAGCATAGACTTCTATACAACCAGAGGAGTCACCCCCTGGTGGTCAGTAGAGAGAATGCAGCTTTAACACATGAAGCATAGACTTCTATACAACCAGAGGAGCCCCCTGGTGGTCAGGAGAGAGAATGCAGCTTTAAGACACTTTAAGACTACTAGAGGTTCCTCGCCCGTATTCTTGAGGATGAGTCGCCATCAGCCGTCTTTATATTTCACGGCGATGAACTTCGTGACTCGGTGTTCGTTTCTTTGCCGTTGACCTTGAAGAAGGGGTCAACCTTCACTGACAGTTCGTTTAAAAAGAAGTGAAGCGAGACTCAACATAGGCTCACGAGGTAAAGTTGTGATTGACCCAAATCTGTCAGTTAAACCCCCCCATTGATTCGCGGTGAAAGAGACCCCCCCCCCCCCTCTGTTCTGTCTTCCAGGCGCCCGCCAAAACGACAAAACAACAAAAAGGCCTCCGACTGAAAAGCCCCTTTGGAGCGTCAGTCAAAAACAACAAAAGTCCAAACTCCCGGCCGCTGACTGAAGTCTCCCGGAACAGAGCGACGCTCAGAGCGTGAGAGAAACCGAAAAACAGGAAAGAATACTCGCAAAAGAGCAGTTTCTAAAAAACAGAGATAACTGAATAAGCCTCTCGTCAGTAGATTCCAACAACAACAACAACAAAGTCAAACGTGTAAACACAACGAGTTTCACATCGGGAGTTTTTTTGTGGTGTTTTTGTGGGAAATTTGTACGACTCAACGAAAAGCAGATGGGATTTATATTTTTTTACAGATAATAATCTTTGAGTGAAAACTCAAGCTAGATTCTTAAATAATCTTAACATTAAACAATGAGCAGAATACAAAAAACTAACATTATGCTACAAATAACAAGTAGAAACAACGAGACGTGTAAAAGCTTCTAAATCCATAACCAGAGCTTTATTTAGCTCTTGAGCTGAATACAGACCTTAAATCAAGCGTCTACCCAAAATCCATTAAAATGAGAAAAAAACTCGTAGACTTTGAGACGGCCGATCCCGAAGCACAAAGACGGCGACTCAGAGTCCCGCTGAGCATGATGGGAAGAACCTCCGGTTCTCCGGACACGCGGTCGTAAACCAAGGCGCCGGACGTTTGAAGCCACCAGTTCTGTGTTTTGGCCGCCGCCATCTTGGGTTTTTGCAACCAGAAGTGACACGAGAGGGAGGAGCCAAGAACAATCGAACGCTAAACACAATTTGATTTTAGATGACCAATACATGTTCAGATTAACTTTAATTAACTGAAAAACATAGTCTGTTTTATGGTGTGATAGACTTCTATACAACCAGAGGAGTCGCCCCCTGGTGGTCAGGAGAGAGAATGCAGCTTTAACACATGAAGCATAGCCTTCTATACAACCAGAGGAGTCCCCTGGTGGTCAAGAGAGAGATCACAGCTTTAAGGCATGAAGCATAGACTTCTATACAACCAGAGGAGCCCCCTGGTGGTCAGGAGAGAGAATGCAGCTTTAACACATGAAACATAGACTTCTATACAACCAGAGGAGTCCCCTGGTGGTCAGGAGAGAGAATGCAGCTTTAACACATGAAGCATAGACTTCTATACAACCAGAGGAGTCACCCCCTGGTGGTCAGGGGAGAGAATGCAGCTTTAACACATGAAGCATAGACTTCTATACAACCGGAGGAGTCGCACCCTGGTGGTCAGGAGAGAGAATGCAGCTTTAAGGCATGAAGCATAGACTTCTATACAACCAGAGGAGTCACCCCCTGGTGGTCAGGGGAGAGAATGCAGCTTTAACACATGAAGCATAGACTTCTATACAACCGGAGGAGTCGCACCCTGGTGGTCAGGAGAGAGAATGCAGCTTTAAGGCATGAAGCATAGACTTCTATACAACCAGAGGAGTCACCCCCTGGTGGTCAGGGGAGAGAATGCAGCTTTAACACATGAAGCATAGACTTCTATACAACCGGAGGAGTCGCACCCTCAGTAGAGAGAATGCAATATTTTATTTCATGGCGTAGATTCGTCCCAAACGGTCGACTCTTATCTTAGAACTGGAGATGTAAGATTTTAAAACAGTCTATATTATATTGAGTCAATATCCACTATGAATATCTTCATCATGATGCGATGTGTGTTTTCATGGGAAACACCAAATTGTCTGGGGGGGGGGGAACCCTAACTTTTCAACAGTCGTGTATATAAAGGCTTCACATCTCTTCCCGGGTCCAACACACACATAAAGTTGAGGAAATTGCTCGATGTGCCCGTGTAATAGTTTTGGTCACTGTATTCAGAAAAAAGGCCAAAGTGTAAAAAAGAGAAAAGAAACGAGTTTCATCTCGTCGTCACGGTGTGGAACCGGTCAGAGCCGAGCAGATGTAGAGCGTTAAGGACGTAAAGTCAACCGTTGGCAGAGCGACCATCTGTTGCACATGAAACAGGAAGAGGAGGAGGAAGAGGAGGAAGAGGAGGAGGGTTAGGCCCACCGCATCATTTTGTGTGGCCCCTGACGACTTGAAAGACACACGATCACCTTTTCTTAAAGAAATGTAAGAAAAATATCCTGTGCTTTTATTTTGAAGGGTTCTCCGTCCGCTCTGCAACCTTTTGAAAACAGCGTGACCGGTGGAAAACAGGAAGTAAACAAGAATTTAAAAGGAAGTTAAAAGGAAGTAAACAAGAAGTTAAAAGGAAGTCAACAGAAAATTAAGAGGAAGTTAAAAGGAGGTAAACAGGAAGTTAAACGGAAGTAAACAAGAAGCTAAAATAAGTCAACAGGAAGATAAACGGAAGTTAAAAGGAAGTAAACAAGAAGTTAAAAGGAAGTAAACAGGAAGTTAAAAGGAAGTCAAAAGAAAGTTAAAAGGAAGTAAACAGAAAGTTAAAAGGAAGTAAACAGGAAGTTAAAAGGAAGTAAACAGGAAGCAGGATTTCTTCACGTGTTGTTTTTTAGTTGCAGAAGATACTGCAGAGGAGGAACGCCGATGGAGAAACGAGGCGCCTGAGATTCTTGTCATGTGATCGGGGCGCGACCAATCAGAGGGGGGGACGCGGCATTTACAAGGAATTTTAAAAAGCAAGATTTCAAACTGTTAAAAAAGTATACGTATATATGTTTTATATAAAAGTGCTCAACTTGTGCACGGAGACGGTCTCAACCAGCCGAATGAAGAACTTATGGTCGAGAGGTCGACCACGAACAAAAACCAGCGACGTACCGAAAGGTTACGAAAGGTCACGACCCTTATTAAGGATGCACACATTAGTTTTGGGTGTGCCACTCACTCTCTGGCTTAACGCCTCCATTGCCAATAGATTTTTGGAGATTGGATAAAGAAGGGGGAAGGCGGCGGTGTCGTCTTGAAATAAGCTTTCAAACTAAAATGTTCCGAAAAGGAAGATTGAAAAATAAAAAATAGAACACGTCTGAATGAATGGAAATGTTTTCAGGCCTCAGACATTCATTTAGAGTCTGACGCGCAACTTATTATAGGAGCTCGAGCCGCCTGGAACTCACACAGGACGCAGTGGAGCGTGAACTCGAGAGCTCCACGCGGGAGCGCGCAGCGGCCGACACGTGCGCGCGAGGGGAGGGGGGGCTCGCGGGGTGCGGGGTGCGCAGTCATTGGATTCTTAATGACTGACAGCGGCGAGGAGGAGGAGGAGGAGGTCCATTGAGCCGGTAGCGGTCCAGCTGCTCCCGCAGCAGACGGAGACAGAACAAATAATAACATTTAAAAAGCTTTAAATTGATTAAAAAGAAGAAATACAACTATATCATAGCAGGAAATTGGATTAAAGTTTTTGTTCTTTAAATCTGAGTATGTGCCCCCCCCCCCCCCCCCCCCATCATATTAGCAGTCGGTCCTCCCCTCGCGCAGAGGGTGGGATGCCCGCCCTCTGCGCGCCGCTTCTTTGCACGCATGCACGCGGACGCGCGCTCACACACACACACACACACACACACACACACACACACACACACACACACACACACACACACACACACACACACACACACACACACACACACACACACACACACACACACACACACAACCTCTCTTGTGCACGAGAGAGAGCGCAGAGAGCTCGGAGGCTCAGGTCCTTCACGTGTGTGTATCTACGGAGCTCTCCTCCTCCTCCTCCTCCTCCTCCTCCAGCACACCTTTGTGTGTTGTTTTTCCTTTTTTTCTCTCCCTCCCTCCTCCCTCCTCCCTCTTCTTGGTTACTTCCCCTCCGCTCCGGCCGACCCGCTCACTCCGCGGCGCGATGCTGCAGAGGACGCAGCAGCTGTTCGGGCTCCTCTCCTCCGGAGGAGGAGCAGCACCTCCGGCTGTGGCACTCTGAGGGAACTCCTCCTCCTCCTCCTCTTCTTCTTCTTCTTCTTCTACTTCTTCTTTCCTGCAATTTTTTTCAAAAAAAGGATTTAAAACCACCAACAACAATGAGGGACGCGTCGTGTCCGGCGGCCGCGCGGCTCCTATTGCTCGGCGCGCTCCTGTACGTGCACGCGGACGCCAAGGGGACTTTCTACGGGGGCCACGTCCACCCGTTCTACGGGAACAGATACAACCTGTTCAAGGCCGGACCCAGCCCCCCCCACCCGCCCCACAAGCCCATGACCCGACACAAGTAGGTGCTCCTGCGGGGTGGCTGCTGGTGTTATTGTTGTTGTTGTGGTGTTTGTTTTGGGGGATTATTCCCACGCTGCAGGGTGTTGAATTCTAAAAGAAGAGAGTGTGGGACCCTCTTCATACTGTACCCCCCCCCCCCCCTCCAGAGAAACACATGTCACCAGAAATATGGTTTTAGTTATGGGGCATGAGCTCCGTAACAGATCCCTGAATTGACTCTCTGTTTCTCCGTCTATTTCTCTCTCTCCCTCTCACACACTCTCTCTCCCTCTCTCTCTCTCACACACACTCCCTCTCTCTCTTTCTCTCTCTCCCTCTCTCGCTCTCTATCTCTCACACACTCTCTCTCCCTCTCTCTCTCACACACACACACTCCCTCTCTCACTCTCTCTCTCCCTCTCTCCCTCTCTCTCTGTCTGTCTGTCTGTCTGTCTCTCTCTCTCTCTGTCTCTCTCTATCTCTCACACACTCTCTCTCCCTCTCTCTCTCACACACACTCTCGCTCTCTCTCTCTCACACACTCTCTCTCCCTCTCTCTCTCTCACACACACATTATCTCTCTCTCTCTCTCTCTCTCTCTCTCACACACACTCTCGCTCTCTCTCTCTCACACACACTCTCTCTCCCTCTCTCTCTCACACACACACTCCCTCTCTCACTCTCTCTCTCCCTCTCTCCCTCTCTCTCTCTCTCTCACACACACTCTCTCTCCCTCTCTCTCTCTCTCACTCTCTCTCTCTCCCTCTCCCTCTCTCTCCCTCCCTCTCTCACCGTCAGCCCTTCTCTGCGGCTCACACCTAAAAACATCTGTGGCTGCTGTATAAAAACATGATGGAGCAACAATGACATGAACACAAAGGCGTCGTTATGGTGCCGGGATGGAGGTGTGTGAGTGTGTGTGTGTGTGTGTGTGAGTGTGTGTGTGTGTGTGTGAGTGTGTGTGTGTTGTGGGGAGGAGGGCTCAGTTATAGAGACTTCCAGCTGCTGACAGTATGGGAGCGGTACCACTGATCTCAGATCAATACTTGTTTTTATTTCCTCATTCAGAATCAATAACCAGGTAACCCTCTTCACCTGGAGAGTCTTCATCGTGTGAAATGAGACTTTAATCTCCTTAAAGGACGTTTTCTCTCTTTGAGTTGGTCCTCAGATCTCATCAGCTCAACACATTCATTCATAAATATATTATGAAGCTTTAGAGGGGTTAGTCCACTCAGCATCAGACTCATTCATACATTTATTAATAAAACTATATATTATGAAGCTTCAGAGGAGTTAGTCCACTCAGCATCAGACTCATTCATACATTTATTAAGAAAACGATATATTATGAAGCTTCAGAGGGGTTAGTCCACCCAGCATCAGACTCATTCATACATTTATTAATAAAACTATATATTATGAAGCTTCAGAGGGGTTAGTCCACCCAGCATCAGACTCATTCATACATTTATTAATAAAACTATATATTATGAAGCTTCAGAGGGGTTAGTCCACCCAGCATCAGACTCATTCATACATTTATTAATAAAACTATATATTATGACGCTGTATGCAGAGGGGTTAGTTCACACAACATTCATGTGTATATATATATATATATATGTATAGATGTATATGTATAAATGTTTTAAATAAATGTTGTAATATATTTATATATTTATTTATGAATAAATATGTATGAATGTTTTTATTCATTTTAAAATATATTTATATTAATATATTTATTTATAAATAAATATGTATGAATGTTATTTATAAATTAAAATTGTTATTTATGTTTATATATTTATTTATTCATATATATATATATTCATGAATATATATATATATATATATTCATGAGTATATATGAATCTCCAGATCCACCACATGTTCTCGCTGGCCGGTGGTCGTGGTTACCGGAGTTCTCCCGCATCCAACTATAGAGTTTATACAAGCGGCAGATACATGAGCTCAGCGGCTGCAACTTAAAAATAACACACGCGCTGTGTGTGTGTGTGTGGGTGTGTGTGTTTAAACTCTCGTTTACAGCTTGTAAATACAAAACTGTTGTTTCTGAACTGACGGATTAAAGAGAATTCTCAGCTGTTGGGAGTTCATGAACACTTTAATCTGTCGGTGTTGACTCGTCTGTCCTGCAGCCGTCGCTCGGTTCAGTCACGGCTTCATAGTATGGAAGCCTATGAGGGCCACGGGGGGGGGGGGGGGGAGGTTTTACGGCCAGACGTTTCGTCCAAAGTGTCAAATATTAAGTTTAAAGAAATTTAATTTGAACATTTCTTCATGTTTTTTTATTTTATGCACCGATCCGACCCGATCGACACCGAGGTTACGATCAATAATCTATCAGCGTGCCTCGATGTTTTAATATGACATAATTCTGACACGGGAACGTTATCTCACGATGCGTTCGACAGCTGTTTTCACGGGAAAATAAAATGAACGCCACGCTGCCCACCGAGCAGCAACAGGTGAAACGTTACCCGAGAGCCGCGTAGCCGTCGCCGGGGACAACGGGCATCGTGTAAATCAATTAGTGGATCCCAGCAGATGCTGCATGCCTTCGTCGCTGATGGGATTAGCGGCGTGTCCCCGGGGGGTTCACGCAATGATCTATGGGACCTTAGATCAAAGGGTGTGTGTGTGTGTGTGGGGGGGGGGGGGCGTTGGTAGAGGTCAGAGGTCGTGGGCGACTGTTTGTAAGTTTGCGTTGGGAGTGTTTTCAGTCGGGCTGTTTCCAGTTAGCGGATTATTTCTAGTTCGTCGAAGTCCGGGGCCTCGGCCCGGTTTTTCGGGGTGCGGGAATGTCGTCACGCCATCGGGGGTCCTTCTCGCTGTGAGGCGACCTTGTTGACCGCCGCCTCCCCAGGAAGTCCAAATGAACGACTGAGCGAATTGCTTTTGAAAACCTGTAAAAGAAAAAGTAAAGTGATTGTTTTTTACTTTAAAAAAAAGCGATTAGTTTGACATCACACACAATCTATAACGCGTGAGCCTTCAAACAAAGGTACGGCCTTCAGGCTGACGCCACGGAGGGAAATAAGATGAACAACGGACTGTTTTCCGTGGTCACTTGACTTGACGTGATTTGGCGTTAGCACTGGAGCGCGGTGCAGTTAGCGCGGCGCAGACGAAGTGAACCCTCGTCCGTTGACGGCGCCACACGTGCGAGGAAGACGCGCCAAGTTGCATTAACGTTAGCTACCTCGTTAGCGCCAGCATCATGTTTAGCTAACGTGCAGACATTAGCGACGTCGGCGTGTCTCCCAAAAGGCCGACGCGTTCCTTGAGACGCTCGAACTTCAAGAGGTCCATCGGTCTGGAGCCCCGGCGTGAGTTCTCTCGGAACCTTTTCACAAAGAAACGAGGAACGCTTCGCGGAGCTCAGACATCGGGAAGGAGCCCAAAGCAACGCCGCCTCCTGGGAACATTACGGGTCCGTCGACGGCGGGAACGTCGATTTGAAGTTTCTCTCTCTTTTTTTCCGGTTTCCCTTCGACTCTCCTGAAAACACGACATCTGACCATCCGTTGCTTCTTGAAGACGCGCTCCTGATCAACGTTCCTGATCAACGTTCCTGATCAACGTTCCTGATCAACGTCTTTCACCCGCTGACAGATGCAACCGCTCCGCTTGAAGTCCTTCCTTTTTATTTCCAGAACACAGACGGATATTCTTTCGACCCGGAGACGATTAAGTGTCGTCCCCCCCCCCCCGCCATTAAAGCATCTTTAAACAACCGATGTATTATGAACGGCAAAATAATGAGAATGTGTATTTATCAGCTGAGGATTAGAGGCCGGTCCACGAGGTTTTAATCACATGTATAAATAAATAAAGTCGCGGTTCAGCCTCCGGAGCCACAGGAACCAGAAGTGGCTGAGAATGTCGGAGCTGGAGGCGTCACGCCGTTTCCTTTCGCCCGAGTCGGCGGCCGCAAGAGAGCCGGCGGTGGGCGAGCGACCCGATTGTTATGAACAGAGTGTGTGTGTGTGTGGGGAGAGAGAGACGGGCCGAGGAGCGCCGTCAGCCCGTTAAGGGCCCGAGTTTCTATCCGGCCCCTTCACGCTCATGAACATGTCTGCGGCGGCGGCGGCCCCCCGGGGTCAAACGGTCAGGAGCGCCGCAGGTGAGAGAGCGGTCAGTCATGAGGACGGTGGGCGTCAAAGCAACGGTGGAGATTTTTTTCTTTGGGGGGGGGGGGATCAGGACCGCTTACATCAGTAAACAGGGATTACCTGAGGGGGGGAGGGGGGGGGGGGGAGTTGTTTTTCCCAAATGAAAGTCGAAAGTCTAGCAGCAATAACATTTGCCAATAAAAATGCCTGTGGGGCGATTGCAGAACTGTAACGCTATACTGGAAATATTTACAGTGGCACCAGAACATCAGTCAAAGAATGACAATATTATTGCCATCAAAAAAATAGTTGGGGGGGGGAGGGGGGGGGGGTCGTGTTAGGAGAGAGAGGAAAGTGAAGCGAGAGAGAAACGAGTTCAGGGAGGCGTCCCCCGAGGAGGAGTCTGATATTGATTGGGGAGGACTGAGGTCAGGGAAGGTGGGAGGAGTCGTGGGAAGAGTTGCCCGTTGCTCGTTGCCCGTTACCCGTTGCTCGTTGCCCGTTGCTCGTTGCCTGTTACCCGTTGCTCGTTGCCCGTTTCTTGTTGATCGTTGCCCGTTGCTCATTGCCCGTTGCCCGTTACCCGTTGCTCGTTGCCCGTTGCTCGTTGCCCGTTGCTCGTTGCTCATTGCTCGTTGCTTTCAAACCGGAGTGACGTCGGCTGTCTCCTCTCGTCTGTCACCGGGGATAAAAACAACATCGGAAACTATTTGCGCTGTGAAGCCTCGTGGTGAGAATAACCGGCACGCCCACGAGGCTCTCTCTCTCTCTCTCTCTCTCTCTCTCTTTCCTCACCCTCTCTTTCTCCGTCCTCTTCATCCTCTCCTACTCTTTCCTCTCTTCCTCTCCCTCTGATATCAGATCAGGATTCCTCATCCTTTTTTTCTCACCAAAGAGTCCAGAGTTAAGCCGTCTGCTTCAGCTACACACGCACACACACACACACGCACACACAAACACGCACACACACGCGCGCACACGCACACACACGCGCGCACACGAACACACACACACACGCGCACACACACACACACAAACACGCATGCACACACACACACACAAACACGCACACACACACACAAACACGCACACACACACAAACGCGCACACACACACACACACACAAACACGCGTGCACACACACAAACACGCACACGCACACACAAACACGCACGCGCACACACACACACAAACACGCACACACACACACACAAACACGCACACGCGTGCACACAAACACACACACACACAAACACGCGTGCACACAAACACGCACACGCACACACAAACACGCACGCAAACACACACACACACACACAAACACGCACACGCGTGCACACAAACACACACACACACACACAAACACGCGTGCACACAAACACACACACACACACAAACACGCGTGCACACAAACACACACACACACACACAAACACGCGTGCACACAAACACACACACACACACACACACAAACACGCGTGCACACAAACACACACACACACACACAAACACGCGTGCACACAAACACACACACACGTGCACACACACAAACACGCACACGCGTGCACACAAACACACACACACACACACAAACACGCGTGCACACAAACACACACACACACAAACACGCACACGCACACACAAACACGCACGCACACACACACACACAAACACGCATATTACACACACGCTACACACACAAACACGCATACGCGTACACACACACACACACACACACATACAAACACGCTGCACACACAAACACGTACACACACACACACATATACACAAACGCGTGCACACAAACACACACACGTGTACACATACACACAAACACGCGTGTACACAAACACACACACAAACACAAACACGCGTGCACACAAACACACACACACACACACAAACACGCGTGCACACAAACACACAC
Source organism: Pseudoliparis swirei (assembly GCF_029220125.1). Taxonomy (NCBI): domain Eukaryota; kingdom Metazoa; phylum Chordata; class Actinopteri; order Perciformes; family Liparidae; genus Pseudoliparis; species Pseudoliparis swirei. The sequence continues at coordinate 28,026,211 of NC_079396.1, forward strand.
ACACACACACAAACACGCGTGCACACAAACACACACACACACACACACACACAAACACACACACACACACAAACACGCGTGCACACAAACACACACACACACACACAAACACGCGTGCACACAAACACACACACACACACAAACACGCACACGCACACACAAACACGCACGCACACACACACACACACACACACACACACACACACACACACACACACACACACACACACACACAGACAAAACAAAGGTCCCACACCACAGGATTCATATTTCTGCAGGATGAAGCTTGTATAATCTTCATCCTGCAGAATTGTGTGTGTGTGAGTGCATGTGTGTGTGTGAGAGTGCATGTGCGTGTGTGTGTGTGAGTGCATGTGCGTGTGTGTGTGTGAGTGCATGTGCGTGTGTGTGTGTGTGTGTGTGTGGAGCGGCGTTGGATTGACTTTACGAAGTGACTGAAGGAAACAGGAGTTTCTCTCACGCCATGTGAAACCTGACCCCCCCCCCCCCTTCTTTCATTTGATATTAAAAGCAGTTGAAGTGGTTTCAGTTCTTTGAGTTCTGCCGGTCGCCTCATCTCACTGAAGAGTTAAGGTTTGTTTAGATACAATGTTTTAATGCGTCCCCCCCCTGACCTTTCCCTAACCTCTCCCTAACCTCCCCCTAACCTCTCCCTGACCTCTCCCTAACCTCTCCCTAACCTCTCCCTAACCTCCCTAACCTCCCCCTGACCTCCCCCTGACCTCCCCCTAACCTCTCCCTAACCTCCCCCTGACCTCTCCCTAACCTCCCCCTGACCTCCCCCTGACCTCTCCCTAACCTCCCCTGACCTCTCCCTAACCTCTCCTAACCTCCCCTGACCTCCCCTGACCTCTCCCTAACCTCCCCCTGACCTCCCCCTAACCTCTCCCTAACCTCCCCCTGACCTCTCCCTAACCTCCCCCTGACCTCTCCCTAACCTCCCCCTGACCTCCCCCTGACCTCTCCCTAACCTCTCCCTAACCTCCCCCTGACCTCTCCCTAACCTCCCCCTGACCTCTCCCTAACCTCCCCCTGACCTCTCCCTAACCTCCCCTGACCTCCCCTGACCTCTCCCCTAACCTCCCCTGACCTCCCCTCCCCCTAACCTCCCCTGACCTCCCCTGACCTCTCCTCCTAACCTCCCCTGACCTCCCCTGACCTCTCCCTAACCTCCCCCTGACCTCCCCTAACCTCCCTAACCTCCCCCTGACCTCTCCCTAACCTCCCCCTGACCTCTCCCTAACCTCCCCCTGACCTCTCCCTAACCTCTCCCTAACCTCCCCCTGACCTCTCCCTAACCTCCCCCTGACCTCCCTAACCTCCCTGACCTCCCCCTGACCTCTCCCTAACCTCTCCCTAACCTCCCTCTGACCTCTCCCTAACCTCCCCCTGACCTTCCCCTAACCTCCCCCTGACCTCTCCCTAACCTCCCCCTGACCTCCCCCTGACCTCTCCCTAACCTCCCCCTGACCTCTGCGGTGGATAAAACTCCGGCTCCTGAACCGGAGCTGCTCCTGTGGGTGTTTAAAGGCTTCATGAACCGGCTCCGGTTCTGGTTCCGGCTCCAGTTCTGGTCCTGGTTCTGGATCTAAACCGTCATACTTGCTCGGCGGCGGGTTGCCAGGCAGCTGTGTTGCTAAAAGCTCCCCGAGAGGGAGGGCTTCATCGTTTCCTGTGTTGCACACTATGAGGAAGAGGGGGAGGAGGAGGGAGGGAGGAGGAGAGAGGAGGAGAATGGAGGAGGAAGAGAGAGGTGGAGGAGGAGAGAGGAGGAGGAGGAAGAGAGAGGAGGGAGGAGGAGGGGGAGGAGAGAGGAGGAAGAGGGAGGAGGGGGAAGAGAGAGGAGGAGGGGGAGGAGAGAGGAGGAGGGAGGAGAGGAGGAGGAGGGAGGAGAGGAGGAGGGGAGGAGGGGAGGAGGAGGAGGAAGAGAGGAGAGAGGATGGAGAGGAGGGAAGAGGGAGAAGGAGGAAGAGAGAGGAGGTGGAGGAGAGAGGAGGAGGAGGGAGGAAGAGAGAGGAGAGAGGATGGAGAGGAGGGAAGAGGGAGAAGGAGGAAGAGAGAGGAGGTGGAGGAGGAGGGAGAAGGAGAGAGGTGGACGAGGGAGGAGGAGAGGGAGGAGAAGGAGGTGGTAGAAGGGAGGTGGCGGAGGAGGAGCGAGGAGGAGGAGGGAGCAGGAGGAGGGAGGAAGAGGGAGGAGGAGAAGAGAGGACCAGAAAGGAGGATAGAGGAGGATGAGGAGGGAGGATGAAAGAGGAGGAGGAGGAGGGAGGAGGAGGGGTGCTGATGTCCGTCTGTTTTGAAGTTGTTTCCTGTTTCCTCTTCAGGGAAACGTTCACATGTTTAACATCTTTATGATTTCACGTGTTTAAAGTTTATTAATAATAATAATAATAAGCTCCTCCCACAGGAACCACTGCGCCTACGTGGTCCAGAGGAACGTCACGTGCACCATGCAGGACGGAGCGGCCGCCTTCGTGAAGGCGGAGTACACCACCCAGTGCATCTGGGGCCAGAAGTGCCCCGTCGTCATGTAAGCCGGCTGGATGCTGCCCTCTAGTGGCCGCGGCCGGGGGGGTGTGAAAGAGAGAGAGAGAGAGAGAGAGAGAGACAGAGATAGTGTGTGTGTGTGTGTGTGTGTGTGTGTGCGAGAGAGAGAAAGAGTGTGTGTATGAGAGAGATAAAGTGTGTGTGTGAGAGAGAGAGAAAGAGAGAGAGAGACTACATGTATATGCGAGAAAGTACATGTTTAAACTTTATATATATTTGTATATATGTATATCTCTATATATATATACATATATACGTATATCTGTATAAATATATTCGTATATATGTATATACATATATATCTATATATGTGTATATATTCACATATATATCTATATATGTATATATGTATACCTACATACATCTAGTTCTATATTTAGTTCATTCTTTTGAAATACGGTTGACCCCAAATAGATTAGCCTTCTTTTTGTATTTGTATACTTACATTTGTTACTTAATGATTTTAAAAAAGTAAAACGAAATCTGAAAATAAAGATTAATTTTCATATTTCGTTACCTCTCAAAACAAAAAGCTCTCAAACCCGTTCACGTGTACTGAGCTGCAGTGCCCTCTGTGACCAGCAGGGGTGACGTTCTCCCTCGCGTGTTCTCCCCGCAGGTACCGGACGTTCTTCAAGCCCAAGTACAAGGTGGGGCACAAGCAGGTGACGGAGCTGGAGTGGAGATGCTGTCCCGGTTACTCTGGAGAGAACTGCTACGACGGACCCACGTCGCTGCCTGACGTCGTGGCTCCGCCTTTCAGAGGCGGGGGGGCGGCGCCCCACCGGCCGGGCGTGAAGGGCTTCCCCCACGGCCCTCGGCCGCCCGTGGACCAGCGGCCCGGCGGAGGCCAGCTGGAGCCCGGCAGGCCCTTCCCCGGCTCGCCCAACTATGGTGAGAACCTCTACGCCGAACCCCTAGGTCGCCTCGGATCGCCCCAGAACCTCTACGCCGAACCCCTAGGTCACCTCGGATCACCCCAGAACCTCTACGCCGAACCCCTAGGTCACCTCGGATCACCCCAGAACCTCTACGCCGAACCCCTAGGTCACCTCGGATCACCCCAGAACCTCTACGCCGAACCCCTAGGTCACCTCGGATCACCCCAGAACCTCTACGCCGAACCCCTAGGTCACCTCGGATCACCCCAGAACCTTGTTACGAACTCAGACACTTAGGAAGTAGGACCCAATTGCACGACCCGGGAGACAGAGATAAAGTATTTGTAAGTACTTTATTTTTCGGTTCTGCAGTGAACAAAATGAAAGCGCTCACGTAGTGAGGATCAAAACTTTCAAGAGCACAACATAACCCGACCTGATCATGGCAAAAGACCAGACAGACTGACAAGGAACACTGGGAGACAGGGAATTTAAGCACATGGTAACAAGACACAGGTGGGACCAATCAGGGCGGGCTGACACTGATGAGCATAGGAGACAGGTGTGATGACAGGTGAAAACAATCAGGAAGCCTGGAATGAGAGAAAGCGAACATAAATGACATGAACCTCTCTAGCATATCTGTCGGTGCACAACAGTACCCCCCCCTCTAGGGCCAACTCCTGATGGCCCAGGCTGATTGTAAAAGTCGTGGATAAGAGTCTTGTCTACGATAAATGAAGCAGCTATCCAGCTTCTAGCCTCAGGACCGTAACCCTTCCAGTCTACCAGGAATTGCTTGCCCTCGGTATGGTCCTTATTTATAGTAATCCGTATGGGCTCAGTGCAATGGGTAACTGTGAACAACAAGCGGCCGTCTAAGGCACTGGCACTAACAGGATGAGATAGCGGGACAGTTTTTATTTTTAGCTGTTTGACTAGGCCCCAGTCTATAAGGCTTTCGTCAGCCCCTGAGTCTATTAACACACCCTGGTCAATGGTCTGATTGTTAATACAAATGTCTACCTGAGTAACAGGTCGAGGAGGGAAGTCTGCGGAAACTTGCTCACCAGCGCCTCCTTTGACTGGTGAGCACGATCTTTCCGGGCATGAAGCGAGTTGATGACCCGGCTGGCGCAGTAGAAACAGCAACCCTCCGTGACGGCGCTGCCTCTCCTCCAGAGAAAGCCTGGTTCTTCCAAGCTGCATGGGTTCACGGAGTCATTCGGAAGTGTAGTCCTCTGATGGTCCGGTAACATGAGCTGGAAATCCTCCGCTGGCGGCGCGACCTCCGAGGCGAATTCTGGAAGCTGGGAATAACATCTCGGTTGCGTCGACGCTCCTCTCTCTTTCGAAGACGGTTATCGATCCGGATGGCCACAGCGATGAGGATTCCAGATCCCGGGTGTCTCCAGTGGAGCCAGCTGGTCCTTTATCGGTTCGAAAGTCCTGTCATGAAGGCGTCACGAAGGCGGAACATTCCATCCGCTGTCCGCTGCTGCTGTACGAAACTCGATGGCATAATCAACCACCTGACGGTTGAGCTGACGTATTTGAAACAGTCTTCTGCTGGCCTCCGTAGCAGGCGATGAGTGGTCAAAATGCGCCTCATAGTCTCTATGAAATCGGCCAATGAGTAACATAGTTCGGTGTCTCTAGACCATTCTGCAGTAGCCCAGGCTGCAGCTCTTCCCGTTAAATGAGACACAATAACGCCACTTTACCATGCTCAGATAAAAGGCTGCTGGGTTGTGTTGAAAATGCAGATCACACTGTACCAGAAAGGCTCTGCAATTCGAAGAGTCTCCAGAAAATCTCTCCGGAAGAGCCAGCCGTAACGGGAGGAAACAGCCTGACCTGGGTCGTCAGCTGGAGTATTGACAGGCAAATTCTCAGCTGTGGATGACGTCACGGAGGAGCAGTCTGTTGATGAGTGAAAAATTATTCATTTGGGCAACCAGTTGTTGCATCTGTGTAGATAATTCTTCCTGAACCCCGCCTGGCGTCCTCTCAGCTCTTGTATTCCCGGCTGACTTTGTCCAGTTTTCCTCGTGATGAAAAATCGTCACGCCCTGTACCGACAGAGGCGTGAAAGCGTTCTTGGGTCGGCTGGGTCCATAATGTGGTCAGTTCGTTCTGTACGAACTCAGACACTTAGAAGTAGGACCCAATTGCACGACCGGGAGACAGACAGAGATAAAGTATTTGTAAGTACTTTATTTTTCGGTTCTGCAGTGAACAAAAAAGCGCTCACGTAGTGAGGATCAAAAACTTTTCAAGAGCACAACATAACCCGACCTGATCATGGCAAAAGACCAGACGAACTGACAAGGAACACTGGGAGACAGGGGAATTTAAGCACATGGTAACAAGACACAGGTGGGACCAATCAGGGGCGGGGCTGACACTGATGAGCATAGGAGACAGGTGTGATGACAGGTGAAAACAATCAGGAAGCCTGGAATGAGAGAAAGCGAACATAAATGACATGAACCTCTCTAGCATATCTGTCGGTGCACAACAAACCTCTACGCAGAACCCCTAGGTCACCTCGGATCACCCCAGAACCTCTACGCC